>NC_136614.1:6781953-7061953 GCF_933228915.1 Telmatherina bonti
GGGGGACACTGGACGGTGTAGACACAGCCCCCCTCGCCGGAGACATGGCCCCCCACGCAGTAAACACCGCCCCCCCATGCCGGAGACAACGTTTGGGACACGGTTAAGGATCACGCATCCCATCATATGAAGCTTCATTTCAGAGGAAACTAAATTTTCTCTCTTTCAGACAGAAACGTTTCCATAAGTCGGACGGCTGAACGTCCACATTGATCAGCTTCATGGTCGGTTTGTTCCTGATGAGTCTGAAGCCAAATGTTTGGTTTCTTTTCATCTAAATGCATCATATTCTGGCTGCACGTCTTCCTGTCTCTCTGAAAAGCATCAGAATTGTTGTTTCCGTTTCCATGGCAACGACCCGAAAGCATCCAGATGGAGGACGTTCGTTCATCGGCTCTGTGTTGGCTTTGTTTTCTTCCAGACGACAACATGTCGCAGGATCTGTTTGGTCCAGGAAGTTCAGCTTGCAGTACAGAACCTCAGCCAGACTGCGATTCAGAGACCCCCAATGACCAGCTGAGGGACCCTGGGTGTCCCCCCGCTTCCCTCCCGTCTCCTCACCTCCACTTCCTCCAGTCGCTGTGCGCTCTGCATCGAGTGGAAGAGAACCGCGGCGGTCTGGAGGCCCTGTGGTTCAGTCCCGATGGGGACATGGTCTTTGTGACTGTAGACACCATGAGCCGGCTCCTGGACTCCGTGGTGGCGGCCTGCAGAGACCCCTTGGCGATGGGACCCCCTGACTCCGTGCTGCGGGCCTGCCGGGTGGCGGCCCGATCCACAGAGCTCTTCTGCTCTCAGAGGCCGCTGTCGGCGGAATTGGTGAGGCGAGTGGAGGAGGCGCTGAGGGAGCTGACGCAGATGCTGCTTCACAGCCAGGTGAGGCACGTTAGCATGCACATCTTAACTTGAAAGCATTAGCATACATGTGTTTGCATGCATGCTTTAGCATGCACGGCTTAGCATTTATACCGTAGCATGCACGCATTACCATGCACGCGTTAGCATGCACGTGTTGGCATATATGTGTTAACATGCATGTGTTAGCATACATGTGTCAACATCCATGTGTTAGCATTGATTCGTTAGCATGCAGGCAATGGCATACATGTGTTAGTATGCACGTGTTAGCATACATGTGTTAGCATTCATTTGTAAGCATGCAAGCATTAGCATACATGTAGTAATATGCATGCATTAGCATGCACGCGTTAGCATGCACACATTAGCATGCAAGCATTAGCATGCACGTTTTAGCATGCATGTGTTAGTATTCATTTGTAAGCATGCAAGCATTAGCATACATGTAGTAGCATGCACGCTTTAGCATGCACACATTAGCATGCACGCGTTAGCATGCATGTGTTAGCATTGGTTTGTTAGTGTGCAAGCATTAGCATACATGTTGTAGTATGCATGCGTTAGCATGCATGCGTTAGCATTTATGCATTAGCATGCAAGCATTAGCATGCACGTGTTAGCATGAATGGGTTTCCGTTCTTCAGCTGCAACATGAGCTGCATGGCTACAGCAGGACGGTGGTCCAGACCGTGTCTGAGTTTCAATAGAAACTCCTGGGTTTAGCTACCTAAAGCTAGCTAAATCTAGCTTCATCCTCATCCTCTGAGATGAAATTATCAAAATTATTGAATTTGTTTTTTACGCTGGTTTTAAGATGAAGCTACCAGTGTTCGTAGGCAGAGATTAAACGACGAACCCCAGGAGGAAACAGCCCGGTTTGCAGCTAACGCACCTTCAGAGTCGCATGGACGGCTTGTCATAGAGAAACCGGGATGCAGCGTAATTTCCTTCCATACTAAACGATTAAAACAAAATCTTTTGAAATTTCTGGGGTCGTTTAATGTTTATGGTCCAAAATGTTATTAATGGTGTTTTTAAGGTGCTTTTTTGTTCCCCTAACAAATGTAAACCAGGACGTCCATCTCAAACGTTGTCGTATCTGTGTACTTCCATGTAGGGATGCAACTTTTCATAGAATTAATAAGTATAACAAGAGGTGATTAAAGTTTACGTGACATTAAACGCATCACTTCCAGTCTGTATGGGCTTCCTCTGGTATCACAACAGCTGTTAATGACAGATCACATGGTCGCTACGGGAACAGCAAGCCGGCGTTAAACTTGCACTAATTCTACAGTGTTACGTCAGAAGCCTTCAGCATTTCACGCGCAGAACAACAGATTATAAAACGTGCGGGCGCATCCATTCTCTGAAATACTGCAACTCTTTTTACGTTAATTCGACGTAATTCCACTGGATTCTGGAAGCAGCTTTGCACTGATTTACGGGACATTATGGCAGCAGCTGCACTGCTGCATCTGGTCTTACAGGCTTCCTGTATCTTACAACATAAATAAAAATGATCTGTTGTGGTGCTTTAAGAGCAGCAGGATCAGCCTGAAGGTTCCAGCCTAAAACACAATTCACATACTTTAATTCTCTTTAAAGAGAATTGAATAGAAAGATATAAAGAACAATAATGCACCATTGCACTGGATCATGAAGTGGCTGACTGCATTTGGTCTAGTTAGTGTTTTAATCCTCGCTATACTCTGCAAAACGACATCCACAAGCTAGAGACCTATAGTCACTGTTGGGATTTTCATTCCTGCAGGATGATTAGTAGGAAGTTGACTGATGCTGGAGCTGAGATACACAGGAGTTGCCACCTTCTCTTTTCAGTTGGTTCATCCCATTTACTTGTATCGCTGACCTCTTTCCCGCTGCATAGTTGTCTTCCAGATGCCACGATGTCAGTAGTTCACAAATCTGAACAAATCGATCTTAACTGACAATCTGAAATAAAACATATTTAGTTATAAAATGTGATGTGCGTGAATTAAAAGTAACAATTCTGAGATAAAATTATGTGTCATATGATATCCTTTCCAAGCATAAAAAAAGGGAATGTTTGACATTGTTTGTGGATTAAAATTTACTCAGGTGTTAATGTGTTAACAACCATCTAAGAACATTTTCTTAGCTTTCATTTGGTGCAACTTTTAATACTATAGCATCATCCTCTGGGAAGCTACAATGAAAACAAGGATATAATATCCCAAAGTTGGCACTGTTTTTGAAAAACTTCATCTTCATCTTCATCTTCAGCCGCTTATCCGGGGTCGGGTCGCGGGGGCAGCAGCCTAAGCAGGGAAGCCCAGACTTCCCTCTCCCCAGCCACATTTGCCAACTCTGCGGGGGGGATCCCGAGGCGTTCCCAGGCCAGCCGAGAGATGTAATCCCTCCAGCGTGTCCTGGGTCTTCCCCGGGGTCTCCTCCCAGAGGGACGTGCCTGGAACACCTCACCAGGGAGGCGTCCAGGAGGCATCCTGACCAGATGCCCGAGCCACCTCAACTGGTTCCTCTCGATGCGGAGGAGCAGCGGCTCTACTCTGATCTCCTCCCGGATGACCGAGCTCCTCACCCTATCTCTAAGGGAGAGCCCGGCCACCCTGCGGAGGAAACCCATTTCAGCCGCCTGTATACGAGATCTCCTTCTTTCGGTCACGACCCACAGCTCATGACCATAGGTGAGGGTAGGAACGTAGATCGACTGGTAAATGGAGAGCTTCGCCTTCTGGCTCAGCTCCTTCTTCACCACAACAGACCGGCGCAGAGTCCACATTACTGCAGACGCCGCACCAATCCTTCTGTCGATCTCACGCTCCATCCTTCCCTCACTCGTGAACAAGACCCCGAGATATTTAAACTCCTCCACTTGAGGCAGGACCTGACTCCCGACCCGGAGAGGGCAATCCACCCTATTCCGGCTGAGGACCATGGTCTCAGATTTGGAGGTGCTGATTCTCATCCCAGCTGCTTCACACTCGGCCACGAATCGCTCAAGCGAGAGCTGGAGATCACAACCAGATGAAGCCAACAGGACCACGACATCTGCAAAAAGCAGGGACCCAATCCTGAGGCCACCAAGTCAGATCCCCTCAACCCCTCGGCTGCGCCTAGAAATTCTGTCCATATAAGTTATGAACAGAATCGGTGATAAAGGGCAGCCTTGGCGGAGTCCAACCCTCACCGGAAACGAATCCGACTTACTACCGGCAATGTGGACCAAGCTCTGACACCTGTCGTACAGGGACCGGACAGCTCGTACAAGGGGGACCGGACCCCATACTCCCGGAGTACCCCCCATAGGAGCCCCAGGGGGACACGGTCGAATGCCTTCTCCAGGTCCACAAAGCACATGTAGACTGGTTGGGCAAACTCCCATGCCCCCTCCAGGACCCCAGAGAGGGTATAGAGCTGGTCCACTGTTCCACGACCAGGACGAAAAACCACACTGCTCCTCCTCAATCCGAGATTCGACAATCCGGCGGACCCTCCTCTCCAGGACCCCTGAATAGACCTTACCAGGGAGGCTGAGGAGTGTGATGCCCCTGTAATTGGAATACACCCTCTGGTCCCCCTTCTTAAAAAGGGGGACCACCACCCCAGTCTGCCAATCCAGCGGTACTGCCCCCGATGTCCACGCGATGCTGCAGAGGCGTGTCAGCCAGGACAGCCCCACAGCATCCAGAGCCTTAAGGAAATCCAGGCGGATCTCATCCACCCCCGGGGCCTTGCTGCCAAGGAGCTTTTTGACCACCTCAGCGACTTCAGCCCCAGAGATAGGAGAGTCCACCCCTGAGTCCACCAGCTCTGCTTCCTCATCGGAAGACGTGTTGGTAGGATTGAGGAGGTCTTCAAAGTACTCCCTCCACCGACCCACAACGTCCCGAGTTGAGGTCAGCAGCTCCCCACCTCCACTGTACACAGTATTTATGGAGCACTGCTTCCCCCTCCTGAGCCGCCGGATGGTGGACCAGAATCTCCTCGAAGCCGTCCGGAAGTCTTTCTCCATGGCCTCGCCGAACTCCTCCCTTGCCCGAATTTTTGCCTCAGCAACAGCCGAAGCCGCATGCCGCTTAGCCCGCCGGTACCCATCAGCTGCCTCCAGAGTCCCACAGGCCAAGAAGGCCCGATAGGACTCCTTCTTCAGCTTGACGGCATCCCTCACTGCTGGTGTCCACCAACGAGTCCTGGGATTACCGCCACAACAGGCACCAACAACCCTACGGCCACAGCTCCGGCTGGCCGCCTCAGCAATAGAGGCACGGAACACAGCCCATTCAGACTCAATGTCCCCCGCCTCACTCGGGACATGGTTGAAGCTCTGCTGAAGGTGGAAGTTGAAGCTCGCTCTGACGGGGGACTCAGCCAGACGTTCCCAGCAGACCCTCACAACACGTTTGGGTCTGCCCGATCTGACCCCACCATCTGAGCCAATTCACCACCAGGTGGTGATCAGTTGACAGCTCCGCCCCCCTCTTCACCCGAGTGTCCAAGGCATGTGGCCGCAGGTCCGACGATACGACTACAAAATCGATCATCGAACTGCAGCCCAGGGAATCCTGATGCCAGGTGTACATATGGACACTCTTATGTTGGAACATGGTGTTCGTTATGGAAGAAGGTCCAGCCCCTCTCAAGGGTTCTGGTTCCAGAGCCCAAGCCATGCGTCGAGGTGAGTCCAACTATATCTAGTCGGAACCACTCAACCTCGCGCACAAGCTCAGGCTCCTTCCCCACCAGAGAGGTGACGTTCCACGTCCCTAGAGCCAGCTTCTGCAGCCGGGGATCGGACCGCCAGGGTCCCTGCCTCTTGCTGCCGCCCAGCTCACATTGCACCCGACCCTTACGGCTCCTCCCGCAGATGGTGAGCCCACGGGAGGTGGGGCCCATGTAACCCTTTCGGGCTGAGCCCGACCGGGCCCCATGGGCGAAGGCCCGGCCACCAGACGCTCGCTCTCTTACCCCACCTCCAGGCCTGGCTCCAGAGGGGGGTCCTGGTAACCCGCGTCCGGGCAAGGGAACATTTCTGCCCAGGTTGGTCGTCATCATAGAGGTTTATGAGCCGTGCTTGGTTTTTGAAAAACATCAACAATAAAACTACATGGCTCTTACGGCAGGCGTAGCCAAGGTCCAAGATCAAAATAACTGCTATATTTAGTTAATTTAGACCTTGAAGAATGGGAAAAATATCAGTTTGCATATGTTTGATGAATGAGGTCAAATTTGAAGAGGTCTAATACTCCATTTATGCATGTAACTGATTTGGGAGACGAACAAAACTGTCCAACTGTCTGTGTTTCATGTTTCATCTGTGTTTCATCCGGCAGAAATGGACCTTTAGATTTAACTTTTCATCTAACCTGCAAGTTGCAGATTTTCCCTGTTTCAAACTTAATGAAAGGAAAGAAATTATGTCTCCAAAGACCTTACAAACTTCCATGGGATTAAAAATGCAATTATTTCTCCCGGCAGGACGTCCCTCCGTGATGTTCAGCATGAAAATAAGGGAGACGGCCATCATAATTAATTTCTACATTAAATTCCTTCAAAACAAGTTGAAACGCTTCCTTGGTTGGTTGGACTCTGACAGAGGTTTTAATTCTACTGCAGGATTGTTGTGTTTGTGTCGACTAACAGTCCTATTTTAATCCTCCACAGCATCTGGAGAATTCAGAGTAAATTTGTTTTAACATTGATGTTTTACTGAAAGCTAAACAGATGAAGAGTCAAAATGTTCAGCAGTTGATCTTTATTTTCATTCTGTTTCCAAGATTTTACTCCATTTTGTAAAGACATGATCTCAGTTCGACCCTGTAGGGCAACATCAGTACGTCTGTCTGTCCATCTCACATTAGCAGCTAACGCTAAGACTGCACACTTAACATTAGCCGCTAACGCTAAGACAGCACGCTTTCACATTAGCAGCTAACAATAAGACTGCACGCTTTCACATTAGCTGCTAACGCTAAGACTGCACGCTTTCACATTAACCGCTAACGCTAAGACTGCACGCTTTCACACTAGCAGCTAACGCTAAGACTGCACGCTTTCACACTAGCAGCTAACGCTAAGACTGCACGCTTAACATTAGCCACTAACGCTAAGACTGCACGCTTTCACATTAGCCGCTAATGCTAAGACTGCACGCTTTTACATTAGCAGCTAACGCTAAGACTGTGGACTCTTACGTTAGCAGCTAATGCTAAGACTGCACACTTTCACATTAGCAGCTAACGCTAAGACTGCATGCGTTCACATTAGCAGCTAATGCTAAGAGTGCACTCTTTCACATTAGCAGCTAACGCTAAGACTGCACGCTTTCACATTAGCAGCTAACGCTAAGACTGCACGCTTTCACATTAGCCGCTAATGCTAAGACTGCACGTTTTCACATTAGCAGCTAACGCTAAGACTGCACGCTTTCACATTAGCAGCTAACGCTAAGACTGCACGCTTTCACGTTAGCAGCTAGCGCTAAGACTGCACACTTTCACATTAGCAGCTAACGCTAAGACTGCAGACTCCCACATTAGCAGCTAACGCTAAGACTGCACGCTTTCACATTAGCAGCTAACGCTAAGACTGCACGCTTTCACATTAGCAGCTAACGCTAAGACTGCACGCTTTCACATTAGCAGCTAACGCTAAGACTGCACGCTTTCACATTAGCAGCTAACGCTAAGACTGCACGCTTTCACATTAGCAGTTAATGCTAAGATTGCACGCTTTCACGTTAGCAGCTAACGCTGAGACTGCACACTTTCACATTAGCAGCTAACGCTAACACTGCAGACTCCCACATTAGCAGCTAACGCTAAGACTGCACGCTTTCACATTAGCAGCTAACGCTAAGACTGTGGACTCTCACATTCGCAGCTAACGCTAAGACTGCACGGTTTCACATGAGCAGCTAACGCTAAGACTGCACACTTTCACATTAGCAGCTCACGCTAAGACTGCAGACTCCCACATTAGCAGCTAATGCTAAGACTGTGGACTTTCACATTAGCAGCTAATGCTAAGATTGCACGCTTTCACGTTAGCAGCTAACGCTAACGCTTAGACTGCACGCTTTCACGTTAGCAGCTAGCGCTAAGACTGCACACTTTCACATTAGCAGCAAACGCTAAGACTGCAGACTCCCACATTAGCAGCTAACGCTAAGACTGTACGCTTTCACATTAGCAGCTAACGCTAAGACTGCACGCTTTCACATTAGCAGCTAACGCTAAGACTGCACGGTTTCACATGAGCAGCTAACGCTAAGACTGCACGCTTTCACATTAGCAGCTAACGCTAAGACTGCACGCTTTCACGTTAGCAGCTAACGCTTAGACTGCACGCTTTCACATTAGCAGCTAACGCTAAGACTGCACGCTTTCACATTAGCAGCTAACGCTAAGACTGCACGCTTTCACATTAGCAGCTAACGCTAAGACTGCACGCTTTCACGTTAGCAGCTAACGCTTAGACTGCACGCTTTCACATTAGCAGCTAACGCTTAGACTGCACGCTTTCACATTAGCAGCTAACGCTAAGACTGCAGACTCCCACATTAGCAGCTAACGCTAAGACTGCACGCTTTCACATTAGCAGCTAACGCTAAGACTGCACGCTTTCACATTAGCAGCTAACGCTAAGACTGCACGCTTTCACATTAGCAGCTAACGCTAAGACTGCACGCTTTCACATTAGCAGCTAACGCTAAGACTGCACGCTTTCACATTAGCAGCTAATGCTAAGATTGCACGCTTTCACGTTAGCAGCTAACGCTGAGACTGCACACTTTCACATTAGCAGCTAACGCTAACACTGCAGACTCCCACATTAGCAGCTAACGCTAAGACTGCACGCTTTCACATTAGCAGCTAACGCTAAGACTGTGGACTCTCACATTAGCAGCTAACGCTAAGACTGCACGCTTTCACATGAGCAGCTAACGCTGAGACTGCACACTTTCACATTAGCAGCTAACGCTAAGACTGCAGACTCCCACATTAGCCGCTAATGCTAAGACTGCGGACTTTCACATTAGCAGCTAATGCTAAGATTGCATGCTTTCACGTTAGCAGCTAACGCTAAGACTGCACGCTTTCACGTTAGCAGCTAACGCTTAGACTGCACGCTTTCACGTTAGCAGCTAGCGCTAAGACTGCACACTTTCACATTAGCAGCTAACGCTAAGACTGCAGACTCCCACATTAGCAGCTAACTCTAAGACTGCACGCTTTCACATTAGCAGCTAACGCTAAGACTGCACACTTTCACATTAGCAGCTAACGCTAAGACTGCACGCTTTCACATTAGCAGCTAACGCTAAGACTGCACGCTTTCACATTAGCAGCTAACGCTAAGACTGCACGCTTTCCCATTAGCAGCTAACGCTAAGACTGCAGACTCCCACAATAGCAGCTAACGCTAAGACTGCACGCTTTCACATCAGCAGCTAACGCTAAGACTGCACACTTTCACATTAGCAGCTAACGCTAAGACTGCAGACTCCCACTTTAGCCGCTAACGCTAAGACTGTGGACTCTCACATTAGCAGCTAACGCTTACCTGATTTTTTCCCGGAGTGTCTTGCATAATAACTTTACGCCACCGTCATGACAAGGTTTATCCTGCTAACATGGCTGCAGGCTCGCTGACTGAACATGTAGTTTTACTCTGCAGTGACTCAGGCGTACGGCGGGTGTCATTAAACAGATTATTGCTGAGGAGGGAAATGAATTAAATTTAATGAAGTGTTCCATGAAGGCAGCACCGATCTGTCTCTGAGAAACTAATCCCCTCGCAGCAGCAGCGTGGTGCTCCTGGTAGGTCCGACAACAAGCCAGGATAACGCCGAGTGAATTAAAATCACAGGAGTCTCATTAGCTGCTGATTAATGTGGAAGGCCAGGATTGTAACTGCCATGAGAAGAAGCGTAGTTTTCATGGTTCTGATCCAGAAAGTTGAAAGTGCATTTTAGATTTAGAGACTTTGAGGGAGCTGAAAACATATTGTTATGTTTATGTTTGAGCATATAAGCCTCAGCAGCCTGGAAGCCAAAACAATTGTCATTTTCATCCATCAGACTGTACAGGTGTCAGACGTGGAGGATCTCAAGACATACAGATGATAAAAATGCAGCTTTTAGGCTTTACAGCTGAAGATGAGATTGTTTGTGTTTATTAAAGTAATAAACCAGTAAAGTATAAACCTGCTGATGTCATGTTTATGTACTGCAGAAATCAGAAGGTGGAATATTTATGATCATAATCTTTTAAAGGTGTTAAAGGTTTGGAAACACCTTCCTTTTCAGTGCAGGTGATATCACCTTGAGACGGATCTTTTTTCTTGAAGACTGAGCTTGAATGACCTTGTTCACTTTCTTGGTTTATTGTGTTGGATTAAATGTAAAGTAGTTTTTATTTTTTCACCTTCGGTAAAATGTGTATTTTATAAGAAAGAATTTGTATCAGTTGATCTTTGTTTTATAGCGAGTCTCAGACGGCATTAGCGCCAAGTCAAACATTAGCTCCTCCACTGCTAATGCTAATCCTGTATTGCTACTTTCTACTTGAAATGAAATGAAAAATACTTATTAATCCCCAAAGGGAAACTCAATATTGCAGTAATAATAATAATAACTAGAGGAGGTCTTGTTCCGGAGGCTGATGGCTGCTGGCAGGAATGATCTTCTGTATCTTTCAGTCTTGCATCGGACCTGAAGAAGCCTCTCACTGAACACACTTTGTTGTTTCATCACTGTGTTGTGGAGAGGGTGTGAAGAATCCTCCATCATCTTCATCAGCTTGTGCAGCATTCTTCTTTGGACAATCAGCTCCAGCGGCTCCAGAGTTACTCCAAGCACAGAAGCAGCTTTCTGGATCAGTTTGTTGATTCTCTTCAAGTCTCTGGTTCTGATGCTACTACCCCAGCAGATGCTGCAAAGCTGACTGCACTCTCCACAACAGACTTACAGAAGATATGCAACATCTTGGTGCAGACGTTAAACCATCTGAGCTTCCTTAAGAAGTACAGTCTGCTCTGACCTTTCTTGTAGATGTAGTCAGTGTTGCATTTCCAGTCCAGTTTGTTGTCCAGCTGAACTCCAAGATACTTGTATTCCTCCACCACCTCCACCTCCTCTCCCAGGATGGAAACAGTGCTTTGCACGCCCTCCGAACTGGCATGAAATCCTCAGAAAAAAAATACCTAATTAGAGGTAATATCTGAGAAGACTTGTCCTTTAAAAAAGAAAAATCAAGATAGCAAGTCAGAGCTACGACCATTTGCTGCCAACAGACGGCGCAATCTAGAATGGAAATTTGTAAACAGTTGAGCATTTAAAGTTGTTGCAGCAGCATTTTTCGCCCCGTTCCAGCGTATCTCTGAACGGAGTTGGCTTCCAGTCTCCTGACCACAGATCCCCACTCAGCGTTTTCTGTGTGGAGATGATAACCTTTCAGCAAAGTGGAGATTACTGAAGAATTCTCATTTTTCCTCTCAGGTAATGAAGTCTTCCTATTTCTGACGTTTGGAGAGCACTTCATGGATCTGCCCGTCAAACTGATTGTTAAAGACAATTTGGAGATGATGGGGAGGTCAGAGATGAAGGCCAGGGGTAATTATAATCCTGGAAGCAGCTCCTGACACCATCAGACTGCCAGCGGAGGAAAATCCTCACTCTGACATCGTTCTAAAACATTCTGACACCAGACTAATCTATTAAACATGCCCTTCAGAAACAGTTTCATAGTTGTGGTGGGATACAAAGTGTTTCCCATCACAAAGGGACGAGGGGAGCATTGTGAGTTAAAAATAGACGGAAACACAGACTGCGATGATTTACACATCTTATGAAGTCATACAACAACATTTCAGATGAGCTTTGGTCCAGAGAAGGCAGCGTGTTTCTCGATCCTCTTCATGATGGAGCTTTAACCTGCATGTGTGGATTTCAGCCTGAACTGGGTTCACACTGGTTTCTGGAAGCTTCCTGAGTCCATGCACTGGTTTCCAGTAGAGCAGCGTTCTTCATCGCATGCGGCTCTCTGATTCTTGCCTTGCGGCTCGTGAAGCAGCCGCTGGCTTTCTGAAAATGCATCTAAACAAGTCATAATGATCCTCAACGCTGCAGTTCTCTCCACAAACAAGAGCTGCAGGCTGCTTGCAGAAACTCTGCTGTCCCAACGGCCCTAACTGACCCTGTCAGAGTTGCCAGTTCTGGATGATTTCAGCTGCAGCGAACTCCACCAAAGAGCTGCTCCGTCGGTAGCTCCGTATATATCATGAAAAAGAAACGCCCACATTCTGGAGGCATTGTTGGGGGTGGCGGCTCTCCTCTTGTCTCAGTATACTGAATGCAGCTCTTGTTGAATTAACACTGAGGATTACTGCAGTAGAGCATCATGTCTGGTTTAAATGCAGTTTATTTATCCCCTGCATACAGAGATTCCTTCTATGATGATAATAATCTAACGCTGTAGATGGTGAGAACTCTCTGTCCATCTGAGAAACTGCAATGTGCTGAAGCCAGAGATCCGTCATGGCTCAGTAAAAACGTCCCTTCAAGCTGAGTTGTTTTGGGAGAAAGTGTTATTTTCTCTCCAGGTTGTCCCATCTGGTCTGAAGTCACAGCGTTAAACCATGAAGGAGCGATCAGAGCGACGGCTGCTTCTTCTGTAACTCTTCTTTATGTGACAGACATTTTTCCCACAAAGGGAGAGGAAAGCAAGCGAGCAGTAGATGTTTGGAATCAATCTCAGGTCTTGGAAATTAGTTTCTGGAAACAGAAGAGAGGTGGCTTCTCTGATGTTCGCTGATGGCTGTAAAACTTCCTGCTCAGCTCTAAAAGAAGCCATTCTTCTGTAAAATGTTATTTTTCCTCGGTGTGATTACACGTCAGACCTGTCGGAGGGTGAGTGAAGCTCTCCTCTGACCAACCTTTCTGCTGCTGCAGGGACAAACATGCAGCAGCAGCGTCTTACCGGGGACTAAAGGGGAAAATGGAAGCAATTTAGGACATTGATGAGTCAACACTACAGACATTTAACACTGTTATGGAACAAATGTAGAAAAGATGTTGAGATTAATTTCCTTCATCTGCATTTTGTCTCTAAACTAGTTTTTCACTGATGTGAGTTCAGGCAAAACACTGTGCAAAAAAAAAGATCTAATAATGATTCCTGAAGTAATAAAAATCCACTGATCTGTTTCTTTTCTGTTGGACTTTACTTTCAGCATTTTCTCACGTAAAAATAGTTCACAGTCCCGATACGCTGATCAAACACATACCAGGACGCTGAGGGGCGGCAGCGACGAGTCTCAGTCGAACTGCGTCAGGTTGACTTGAGTCAAATAAGGCGCTCGGCCTCGGCGTCACGGTCCGAGTGAAGCAGCAGCGACAACGTGACACTACACAGCTCGCGACCAGCTCTGGTGACGCTGTCAACACACCTTCTCTGATTGGTCCGTGGTTTGTTTGTAGCAAGCAGCAACCTCCGGCGGTGAAAAGTGAAGCCTAAACCTGCAGTTCCCCCTTCATCCACTAGGGGCTCCAAAACAGAGCAAATCCCCACAGACTCCCATGTTAAAAAGACCAACTTCACAGCAGGAATAAACATGTTTACAGCAGGAATAAACATGTTTACAGCAGAAATAAACATGTTTACAGCAAGAATAAACATGTTTACAGCAGAAATAAACATGTTTACAGCAGGAATAAACATGTTTACTGCAGAAATAAACATGTTTACAGCAGGAATAAACATATTTACAGCAGGAATAAACATGTTTACAGCAAGAATCAACATGTTTACAGCAGAAATAAACATGTTTACAGCAGGAATAAACATGTTTACTGCAGAAATAAACATGTTTACAGCAGGAATAAACATGTTTACTGCAGAAATAAACATGTTTACAGCAGGAATAAACATATTTACAGCAGGAATAAACATGTTTACAGCAAGAATCAACATGTTTACAGCAGAAATAAACATGTTTACAGCAGGAATAAACATGTTTACTGCAGAAATAAACATGTTTACAGCAGGAATAAACATGTTTACAGCAGAAATAAACATGTTTACAGCAGAAATAAACAAACTCCGGTTTAAAAGTAATTTAATCTCGAAGTTCGGCATATTTAGGGGCGTGTCCTTTTGATTGACAGGTACCCAATCTCCCGCTTCAAGTCAGAAGAACGTAGAACAACCGCGGTTTTTAGTCGATAAACAACGTGACTTAGCTTTAGCCCGCTTACCTCCGTTAGCTGGTTAGCTCCTGTTATCTCCGGGTTAGCTCGTAGCTACAGGAAGTAGCTCGTAGCTACACTCACAGCCCCCCTCTCAGCTCCACCTCTTTGCCCATATTTGTATTTTCCGGGAGAGACGACACGCATGCCAATTCATCCCTCGCCGGATTAGTTTCCGGTGAGGGTTGGACTCCGCCAAGGCTGCCCTTTATCACCGATTCTGTTCATAACTTTCTAGGTGCAGTCTAGGTGTTGAGGGGATCCGACTTGGTGGCCTCAGGATTGGGTCCCTGCTTTTTGTGGATGACGTGGTCCTGTTGGCTTCATCTGGTCGTGATCTCCAGCTCTCGCTTGAGCGATTCGCGGCCGAGTGTGAAGCGGCTGGGATGAGAATCAGCACCTCCAAATCTGAGACCATGGTCCTCAGCTGGAATAGGGTGGATTGCCCTCTCCGGGTCGGGAGTCAGGTCCTGCCTCAAGTGGAGGAGTTTAAATATCTCGGGGTCTTGTTCACGAGTGAGGGAAGGATGGAGCGTGAGATGGACAGACGGATCGGTGCGGCGTCTGCAGTAATGCGGACTCTGCGCCGGTCTGTCGTGGTGAAGAAGGAGCTGAGCCAGAAGGCGAAGCTCTCGATTTACCAGTCGATCTACGTTCCTACCCTCACCTATGGTCATGAGCTGTGGGTCGTGACCGAAAGAAGGAGATCTCGTATACAGGCGGCTGAAATGAGTTTCCTCCACAGGGTGACCGGGCTTTCCCTTAAACTTAGGCTGCTGCCCTCGTGACCCGACCCCAGATAAACGGCATGAAGATGAAGATGAAGATGACGACACGCATGCCGCTGCCAAGATGGCGATGGTAGGAACCGCCCACCGAGCTTCAATTCAGCTCTTCAGAAACCTACGGGTGACGTCACGGAGGCTCCGCCCATCTTTTCTATATCGTTTTTGTAGGATGCAAAATGAAAAACAACAACCTCAGTTTGGAAAGATAAACCATAATTTCATCATGGATAAAATATATTGCTGTGTGAATTATTCGGGCAACGTATTGGGAGTCGGCGTGTGAAGGCCTTACAGGAATGAGAATAAAAGCTGGTGGAGCCATCGTTTCATCTAAATGCCCGACTTTCTCGTCAGCAATGAAAGAGCGGGATGAGAATCCTCTGGAAGTGTCGGGAAAGGCATTCGGAGCGTTTTCCATCTTTAGAAATAACGGCAGGAGTAGCTGCAATTTACCCAGCGGAGAGCCCACCTTCAGACCCGCTTATGTCCTCAACAAGAGCTCATATTTCAGTCTGGCTTCCTGCAGGAGTCGTTATGCTGTTGGAGGAAGGAGATTGGATGGAGATGATGTCATATCACATCCGCAATCCCAAGTGGCGCCAGTCAAATGTCACTGTCTTCAGCTGTCGACGTATTTCATGTAATAACCTTTCAGAGTGGTTTCCTCTTCAGCATGTCATCCTTTCGTCTACTGGAAGAACTTTTATTGCCATCTTGAATATGTGATCCAACACGGTTTATGTGTTTCATCCCCAAATCAACGGCCCCCCCCTGCACCTTTTATTGCTCCACTGATAGAAACGCTTTTCGCCCTTCAGTCATCCAAATATAAAGCTTGTTGGAGAAAATATGGTTGTTTAGTCCTGACGTGTCGTCTGCAGTCAGGAAGTAGAAACAGAAGCCGGTTACTTACAACTTTTACTGGTAAAATAAATGTTTTCTCTTTAACATACAAGAATTCTTTTTTTTAATGCAGAATTTTAAACATGATAAGATTTAACTTTCCATAGAAACATCCAGCAAAAGAGCAGATTGCTGAACTCCACCTGGATGGCGTACTTCCCACAGAAAGGACAAGAGCTGGATGGCCGGAGGCTGGACGAGGTCTTCCTCTTTCTGTTTGCCGGGAAAATCAGATGTTCTGAGAAATGTTAAACTCCACCACGAGTCCAGCGGTGTAGACTGTACATGTGTGGGTTTCCGTCTCATCTAGTGAGGAGGGCTCGCGTTTCTGCACAAAATCACTTCCAGGAACAAGAAATGTCACCTTCCTACGATCCAGGAGACGTTCCAGCCATCTTCCATCATGATGGAGCAGCGTGCCACAAGGCGGATACGCAGACAGATGGATCGGTTTCTCTCTGCTGCCTTGGTTACGTACGTAATTTGGTCCGTTTTCAAGGAGCTTAGCTTCCATTACTTGATGCAGAAAATGGAACAATACCACCTGAAACCACCGGGGGCAGTGTTGCATCACTGACGCCAGCAGAAGGAACAAACCAGAGAAGAAGAGTAACATGGAAAAAGACGATGCACAAATCGCCAAATAAAAAGCACCCGAAGAAGACCCAGAAAATGTTGAGAACAGCAAAGAACTTTGTGATTTTCTTCTTCTTCTGGTGTTTTTGGAAAGTTGCAAATAACTTTATTTACCGCTACCAACCGGTGTCAAGAGTGCCTAAGTGAACTCTGAACTCAGTACTGTCCACTAGTGGACAAACGGACGTAAAGACCGTAGCGATGTAAGAGAAGCTTATGAGGACGGCGTCATGTGACAACGATTGAGACGGACGTCCACATCTACGTAAGTACGGGAGCATAAATGGACATTTAGACTTTTATTCAGTTGATTCAACTTCTGCACAACGCAGCGGGAACAAAGTCACGTTCATGCCAAGGAAGTAAGTTTCCTTTCACACCAGGATCGTCCACCAGACCCGGTCCAGTTGGGGACTGGTTCAGTTTCTTCCACATTAAGACTTACGCGGCACTTCTCAAACCAAGCGAAGCTTTGAAATGATGCGTCACTAAAAGCAATGCTATCTAGTTATTACTGCAGGAGATGACGAGACGCGGTGAAGAAGAAACTGGTTCTTCTGTTGGTTGAAGCCATGAAGTTTCCAGCACATAAGTTTTACCAAATTCTTCTCACACATGCTAATGTTTTGTTTTTTTTACCCATGATGCACTTTGTTTTGTAATCTCCTAAAATAGTGCAAATTATTCAGATGAAATATGTGGAGTTTGTGTGTAAAGGATGCTAAAACACGCGCAGCCAATGGAGGGAAGTTAAACTAGGTGAAACGAGCAGCGAAGGACCCCCCAACCCCGACCTGAAGTTCATCCCTGTAGTCGGAGTCGGATCCAGGGCTTGTTGCCTTTCCACCATCTTCAACCATTCTCCTCTGACCAACTGGACCTGTGGCTCGGTAATTCAACCCATTAAGATCACATAAGGGGGGCCGGAGTCTCAGCCTCTGACCAGTCGATAACATGGAGAACCCAGCTACGTCGTCCAGGCCTAAAACAACACTGTTACTACTGGACAGTACTTTGTCACAGCTCAGACGTTTTGGGCAGAACTTCCTCAGATTATTCTTTATATTCGACTTTAGGTCCGTCAGTTTCAACAGATCTGATTGGTCAGGATGTGGCGCTTTGATCTTTTGGCCGCAACATAACCTGCTCTGGAGCAGCTTAGCCGTTCAGCAGAAGTTACCGTGCTGGTTTACTCTGGTAAGACACGTTGTCGTACGGAAAACTCAGGGTTAAGCCCGAAGTTACGCCAATAACAGAAAACTCAGCTTC
The DNA here is from genome assembly GCF_933228915.1 of Telmatherina bonti. Classification (NCBI taxonomy): domain Eukaryota; kingdom Metazoa; phylum Chordata; class Actinopteri; order Atheriniformes; family Telmatherinidae; genus Telmatherina; species Telmatherina bonti. The sequence goes on from NC_136614.1 coordinate 6,799,660, forward strand.
GTGGTACAGACCTCAAGTCTCGTCTAATAAGAACCAAAATGTTTCCAAACGCTGCCTTCAGACCCAATCAGTAAATCTCACGCTCCGTAACATTAGCTGCTAGCTTCCTACTGGCTCTGTTGTCCATCTCCATAAAGTGTCCGGGCAGCAGCGCAGCTTTAACTTCCTGCCACACTTTACAGCTGCGTTTCCTCATTTCATCGTTATAAAAGATAATTGCTTGTAATTGAGTCGATGTCCGCCCCGCGTACACACACACGCATATACACACACACACACACAGACTAGACATTAGTCTACATCTGCCTGTAGGGCTGCTTTGCTGCCACTAGGGGGCTGTATGTTAAGTATGTGGAGCTTCAGGAAACCAGGTGAAACATCTGCTTAACGTTGGAGTAAAACTAATGTTGAACGATGAAGACAGTCCATCTTTGGATCTTCATGTCTCTCTGACGCTCATGTAGCATCGTCTGTCATGTCTTACCATCTCACCTCATGAAGACGTTTCCTTTTCATTATTTATTTATTTTTTTAGATAGGTGTTTTCCCATAGACTGTATATAAAAGATGGGCGGAGCCTTCGTGACGTCCCCCGTAGGTTTCTGAAGAGCTGAATTGAAGCTCGGTAGGCGGTTCCTACCATCATCATCTTGGCAGGGACATGTGCGTCGTCTCGTCCGAAAATACAAATATGGGCAAAGAGGTGGAGCTGAGAGGGGGGCTGTGAGCGTCATGGTGGATGATTGACATTGAGCGAACTCCGAGCTTTCTGTAGCTAAGAGCTAACCGAGCTAACCCAGAGATAACAGGAGCTAACCAGCTAACGGAGGTAAGCAGGCTAAAGCTAAGTTACGTTGTTAACCGGCTAAAAACCGCGGTTGTTCTACGTTCTTCTGACTTGAAGCGGGAGATCAGGTACCTGTCAATCAAAAGGACACGCCCCTAAATATGCCGAACTTCGAGATTAAATTACTTTCAAACAGGCGAGTTAGAAAAAAATTCACTCCCCCCACAGTTGTCATGAAGGTAAACCTGAGCTATTAAACCTAAAATGGATTTTTGAACCAGGCTGTAAACATGTTTATTTCTGCTGTAAACATGTTTATTTCTGCTGTAAACATGTTTATTTCTGCTGTAAACATGTTTATTTCTGCTGTAAACATGTTTATTTCTGCTGTGAAGTTGGTCTTTTTAACATGGGAGTCTATGGGGATTTGCTCTGTTTTGCAGGCCCTAGTGGATGAAGGGGGAACTGCAGTTTTATGCATTTCCACATGGGCTTCACTTTTGACCGCTGGAGGTTTCCGCTTGTGTTTTCCTTCAGCAGTTTCTCCCGTAAGCCTGGGTGAAGCTTGAGAGGAGGAAGAGGAGGAGGATGAAGGCCTATCAGGGTAGAAAGCTTAATAACAACCTGTTTCCTTTACTTGTCTCATTATGTCCTGATAGCAGTCTGAGGCAATCAGCTGCAGAGGCTTCACAAAGCAAATTGAATCTGCTCTTTAATTTTCCTCCATGTGAGTGAAGAGCGAATCTCCGCACGCCGCCTCCTCCTGCTTTCGCGGTTTATCAGGGTTGTATGAGGTTAGCGCAGACTGCACAGCGGTAGCAGCTGTTTTCTCTTTCATGCTCGTAGAAATAATAACACAAGACGGTTTAAAGCTGCTCCCAGTTATGTTATAGACGAACTGATTGGATTATTATCAGGTTTCAGTGTAGAACTCTGCAGAGCTCCACTGAACCCATTAAAACCACCCCACCTCACTTGAGGAAATCAGGAGGGGGTGGGAAACAGATCTGGGGCTGACAATTAACAATGAAATGTGGCAGGCCACTCTTAGGCGTATACCTGGATCCTCAAGATGTGCACGTCTTGGTCTGATACAGCTGAAAGTGGTCTTAAGAGCTCATCTCACCAATGCGAAGTTGGCAGACATGTATCCTGACACAGACCCCTCCTGCCCTCGTTGCAAAGGACATCCAGCGGATCACATACACATGTTCTGGCCGTGCCCGGCACTTTCCGCTTATTGGACAGACATTTTTTGGTACATACACAAAGATCTTTGGGAAAAAAATCTCCCCCAACCCAATGAGTGCTTTATTTGGAATTACTCCCTCGACTTGCTCTTGATGTTATCGCATTCACTACTCTCATTGCAAGAAGGGGCATCTTGCTCCCCTGGAGCAGCAATCTCCACCAAGCTTTATTAAATGGATTAGAGAGAGATAATGTATTTTCTGAAATTGGAAAAAATCAGATTTACCTTAAAAAGATCGACACAACAATTCTTAGAGGCCTGGACCCCTTTTTTTTTTTTTTTTTTTTTTTTTTTTTAAACTATTCTAAGGAACTACAAATATCTCTTGGTGAGAGGAATGCTGAAAATAAGTAGTTTTTTCTATTTGTTTATTTATTTTTGAGTATTTGATTATTCAATCTTTTTTTTTTGGTTTTATTTTATTTCATTTTTTTCTTTCTCTTCATGACTTTTTACATGTGTAAATATACATCTGTTTTATTTTGTAATTATTCTCATATGGTTATTTTATTTTTTCACTATCTTGTAAGAATCTGTCAACTGAGGGCATGTGCAAACTGCACAAAAGAAAATGTTTCTGTAACTGAACCCATATTATGTTGACTAACAATAAATACATAAATAAAAAATAATAAAAAGATCTGGTTGGAGGTCTGGATGGAGGTATAGTTGGGGTATAGGTAGGTCTGGGCGATTAATCGGATTGTAATCTCAGTACGATCTGGGTTTCCAACCATGATAAAACTATAAGGGTGTGATTATTTTTGTCTCTGCAGTTTCCTCTCCTGCTGTCTTCAGCTGCTAATCGAGCGTCTCTGGCGTTGCAGCGCTGTGCTGTAAACTCCTCCCACAGCCGCTTTGCTTTCATTCAGACACTGTTGCCAACTTGGAGACTTTCTCGCTAAATCTGGAGACTTTTTTTGTTTTTAGTTTATACCATTGTCAGTGACAACTGGCTGCATTATTTTCCTATACATAGTTCGGCCCGTTAAACACTGTAATATCCCTCCGTTACGGGGCGTTACCATAGCAACGCGTTAACCAGCTGGTTCAGATCAGCCGTCTTTTAACAGGTGGATGAGAGAAACGCGCTGCAGCCGTTGTTTGGTATAAAACGTACATCCAGGCCAATGTAAAATAGTTCCTATATAAGCGGTAAAAGCCAATTAAACAACTCGGAACCGTACATTAGACGGTTATAATGGTCGATACGGCGTCTAGAACACCACGACGCGCAGCGTTGTTTATAAATACTGGATAATTGTTAAATTATCGAGATCTCAATTTCAGTCAAAATAATCTTGATTATAATTTTTGTCATTATCGAGCAGCGCTAGGTATGGGTGGAGGTATAGTTGGAGGTATGGGTGGAGGTATAGTTGGAGGTATGGGTGGAGGTATGGGTGGAGGTATAGTTGGAGGTATGGGTGGAGGTATGGGTGGAGGTATAGTTGGAGGTATGGGTGGAGGTATAGTTGGAGGTATGGGTGGAGGTATGGGTGGAGGTATAGTTGGAGGTATGGGTGGAGGTATAGTTGGAGGTATGGGTGGAGGTATAGTTGGAGGTATGGGTGGAGGTATAGTTGGAGGTATGGGTGGAGGTATGGGTGGAGGTATGGGTGGAGGTATAGTTGGAGGTATGGGTGGAGGTATGGGTGGAGGTATGGGTGGAGGTATAGTTGGAGGTATGGGTGGAGGTATGGGTGGAGGTATGGGTGGAGGTATAGTTGGAGGTATGGGTGGAGGTATGGGTGGAGGTATAGTTGGAGGTATGGGTGGAGGTATAGTTGGAGGTATGGGTGGAGGTATGGGTGGAGGTATAGTTGGAGGTATGGGTGGAGGTATAGTTGGAGGTATGGGTGGAGGTATGGGTGGAGGTATAGTTGGAGGTATGGGTGGAGGTATGGGTGGAGGTATAGTTGGAGGTATGGGTGGAGGTATGGGTGGAGGTATAGTTGGAGGTATGGGTGGAGGTATAGTTGGAGGTATGGGTGGAGGTATAGTTGGAGGTATGGGTGGAGGTATGGGTGGAGGTATAGTTGGAGGTATAGTTGGAGGTATGGGTGGAGGTATGGGTGGAGGTATAGTTGGAGGTATGGGTGGAGGTATAGTTGGAGGTATGGGTGGAGGAATGTGGGTGTTGATGCTGAAACTGTGTTTAACCCTGCGGGAAGCGCTGTAACTGGTGAACAACAGATGGTTTCCAGCTTTAACTCCGTTTCTGGAAGCCTGGGAGTAAAGGCTTATTTTCTGACTCAGTTCCAGGCTGCAGAGAAGCTGACGGAGTATCTGATGGTGCTGGGGAGCAGCAGCGTATCAAAGTCTTTCCTGATCCGCCACATCCTCTCTGAGATCAACGCGATGGCTGATCAGCTGTGGCAGGCCTCCCAGGTAAACAGTGCTTGCACCTCCACCCATCCCTTCTTTCTCCATCTTTGGGTTTGTCTCCAGCTGCTTCTGGTGTCAGAGACACGTCTCACCTTCTTTATTTATTTCTGCTGCTTTTTCCTTTCATCTTGTTTCCTTTCAGCCGAGTGTTTGACTATTGACTTGTTGCCTTGGTCACCGTAATCAATACTGCATCCCAGCGTTTCCGGCCGGCGACGTAGCTTTGGCTGCAGCCTGACTCAAAGGCCAGGCAGCAACCTTTTTTCTTTTAAAATGGAAATGTATAAATGAACTGGATGATTTTCTGCCTTCATACCTCCTGCTGAGCCCCCCTCCCTCTCTGCAGGGTCCGTCATGCTCATTTGTGGTTGTTTTTCTCCTTCAAGAGGGACTCTCGAGTCAAACGGCAAGAAGAGAATTATCAGCCGTTCAGAGGAAAACAGCTGTTTGTTGCAGATAATAAAGCTTCAACAGCTCAGAGACGTTTGTTTTTAAGAAACAAGTTGGAATCAGGATCGTTTGGTTCGGAAGAGTCCGTCCTTATAAGAGTAAGCAAGTCGACATCCGCCTTCACGTTTCAGATATCTTACTGCCAAGCAGAAACCTCCGGCGGTTCAAAGTGAAGCTACGAACTGTAGTTCCCCCCTCATCCACTAGGGGCTCGTAAACAGAATGTTGACAAGACCAACTTCACAGCAGAGATAAACATGTTTACAACAGAAAAAAACACATTTACATCAGAAATAAACATGTTTACAGCAGAAATAAACATGTTTACAACAGAAAAAAACACATTTACATCAGAAATAAACATGTTTACAGCAGAAATAAACAAGTTTACTACAGAAAAAAACACATTTACATCAGAAATAAACATGTTTACAGCAGAAATAAACAAGTTTACTACAGAAAAAAACACATTTACATCAGAAATAAACATGTTTACAGCAGAAATAAACATGTTTACAACAGAAAAAACGCATTTACATCAGAAATAAACATGTTTACAGCAGAAATAAACAAGTTTACTACAGAAAAACACATTTACATCAGAAATAAACATGTTTACAGCAGAAATAAACAAGTTTACAACAGAAAAAAACACATTTACATCAGAAATAAACATGTTTACAGCAGAAAAAAACAAGTTTACAACAGAAAAAAACGCATTTACATTAGAAATAAACATGTTTACAGCAGAAATAAATAAGTTTACTACAGAAAAAAACACATTTACATCAGAAATAAACATGTTTACAGCAGAAATAAACAAGTTTACAACAGAAAAAAACCATTTACATCAGAAATAAACATGTTTACAGCAGAAATAAACAAGTTTACAACAGAAAAAAACGCATTTACATCAGAAATAAACATGTTTACATCAGAAATAAACATGTTTACAGCAGAAATAAACATGTTTACAACAGAAATAAACATGTTTACAGCAGAAATAAACAAGTTTACTACAGAAAAAAACACATTTACATCAGAAATAAACATGTTTACAGCAGAAATAAACAAGTTTACAACAGAAAAAACGCATTTACATCAGAAATAAACATGTTTACAGCAGAAATAAACAAGTTTACTACAGAAAAAAACACATTTACATCAGAAATAAACATGTTTACAGCAGAAATAAACAAGTTTACTACAGAAAACATGTTTACATGATAAATAAACATATTTACATGATAAACATGTTTACAGCAGAATTAAAAACGTTTATAGCAGAAATAAACAAATTTACATAAGAAATAAACATGTTTACATGATAAATAAACATGTTTACAGCAGAATTAAAAACTACAGAGTAAACATTCATGTTTACTCTGTAGTTTCTTCCAGATTTCAGGCGTTTAAAGCCGATGAGATGAAGACTGATGATGTGTGAAGAGGACGCGCAGCCCTTCAGCCATCATCGGCCGCCCTTCAACCTGAGTCAGCAGAGTCCCTGGACAGATGAGACAATCTGCTTGTTTAACCACCAGCTGGAAAACATGGCTACAAGCCGGTCTGCTAATGACAGACTGGATGATGTGTTTCACTTTTAGATGAGGAATTTAAGTGTGACTGATCTATAGCGTGGCATGGTTGTTGGGTTGAGGATTAACTGGGATCTCTGGGGTCTGAAGAGGAGCATATATCCAGTTGTTGATGCCAGAGGAGAGTGCGCTGACTCGCTGGAGATAATAAAAAGTCAACAGAAGTCCAATAAGCGCTGAAGGAACGCAAATATCCAGAATGTCCCGTCTGGAAGCAGATGGACTGATTTTAGTTTTGCTTTCATTAACCAACCTCTCACTGGCTGATTCCAGACATTTTTAGCTTTCAATAAAGTTAGAGATCAATGACGGAGAAATGTAATCCATCATTCAGACTGTTTCTGGTTACTATGATGAAGAAGCATTTATGCCTCTCAGCTTGGACACACGTACTGGTAGCGGCTGCAATTTTCACCAAGGTGTCTCTGAATGGACAAACAAGCTTTCTAACTACAGTAGCAGCTTTGTCTGATTGAGCGAAGCACCGTTTAGGACAAGTAATACCTTTAAAAGCACTATAGAAGAAGTAGTTGTGTTGTCATTGCTGTCGTGTAGTCATTGCTGAAACAAACGTCATGAGAGCGTCTTTGTCTGGATGAATTTAAACGACTGACGGACGTGCGATACCAGTCTCTGCCACTAGATGGCAGTAAGTCTGGCACATAGGACCTTTAACCTTTTTGTCTTGATTAATATTTTTATTTTTTCCACAGTGTTCAGTCGGGCTGGGACAATGGGACAAACGGCAAACCATGTAAAAAAGATGCATGATGACAAAGTTTACAGACTGCTTTACGAGCCAGATTTCCCAAATAAAATCAGTTTTTCAGATTTATTCAGTAGCGATATATCTGAACCAGCTGTGTGAACTGATACTGTTGTTCCAGAAGCTGGAACTGCATATAAAAGTGCTGGTTTTGTCTCCCTGCTGCGCTACATTTGGCCGTTAGCTCTGCAGGACGGCATCTTGCTAGGTGGGCAGTAACGTTAGTTGTGTTACTACAGTACGCTACATGTGCATTACAGAGTTTACAGCTTTCCACATGAACAGCTCTGCTTTCCCCTTCAGAGCAAAAAACCCAAAATGTGTCTTTTGACTTTAAATGTTAACTGCTCATTTCTGCAGGTTGTCGCCATTCTCCGTCTTCTGTTTACGTGTTTTCCAGAACGGATATAATGTTGGGTTACTTAACAGTGGCGGAAAAACATGTCGCCCCCTGCTGGAGAAACTGTGTAACTTCTTGTCCATCTGGCATCTAAACATAGAAACATTTAAATTGGAAAAAAGTTATTTGACCAAGAAAAGAAAAAAAGTAAAATTGTAAAACAAATAAAATAACGATTTTTATGTAAAATGATTCTTTTCAGACACACATTTCCTCATCACCTGTTGATCTTTGGCTGCTCCTGATTGGACGTTACCGTCAGTTTAAGCTCTCTGATTGGTGGAAAGTCTGACAGGAAGTGTCTTCATCTTCATGTCCAGGTGAAAATAGAGGTCTCTAAGCAACATGGTAGTGATGGTGATGAAGATGTGATAAATAATGGTGGATTTACCATCTAGAGTCTCTGAATAAACACTACATCTGGATTGTAGACCTCCTGGACGGATAGAAAACCTCCGTAGACCAGCGGGGGGGGGAAGGGTCACATGACCACTTACACACTGCCGTTTCTTAACTTCCAGCCATTGTTCCATGATGGTTCAGGGCGTTTCAGACGATGTTTCCAGATTTCAGGTTTTGTGCAGGAAGACTTGGGATGCTGAGGAAGTAAAGTACTTATAAAAGCAGCATCTGAAGGTCGCAGGTTGTCGTGCCGTGAAGCCATGAGTGTGCGACGTGAGCAGGGAGGCTGAGGTCAGCGTACATCCTCAGAGATGCTGCAGATGCTGCTACCGCTGTCCTTGGATCAGCGCAGCATACAGATGAGCTCGGCCATCTGCATTGTTCTGTCGGAGGCTGCTGACATCCACAAGCAGCACCAGGAAAAGCAGCGGTGAGCCTCCAGGAAGAGTGAACGCTGTCCAAACGTCACCGCCATGCAGCCGGCTCCTCTCTCCTGGTGGTTCATGCTGACCGCAGCTGATCTTAGGGTTTTTACTTCCTGGAGCTTTCGACTGAAAACAGAAAGAGACGATAAAATACGTCATTAGTTTATACAGAAATAGATGTGAAACCTGGAAGTGGCTCAGATGTGCCGAAACTAATGAATATCATAGTTACTGAATGTTTGAGTGATGCCTTGTTTCCCCCTTAAAGTCTGTTTGAAGTTCTGGTTTTATGTGTCTGAAAATGTCCAAACAGAGTCGGGACAGACGTGATCAATTGATGGATTAGATATGGGACTAAATCCTGCTCATTCATACACAAACCTTGTTTACAGTTGACAAATATTCTGCAGGTTTAATCCTCATGATGTACCTGGAGGCAGAACCAGTTGGTGGGATATTTCCATGAGAACTGATATATTTATAATTATAAATAATTGAGTTTCCAGTTCAGACGCAGCGTAACGGAGCAGATGCTCCTACAAGCCTGATGGGGAATTAGCGGCCGTTGCTAATGTAGCATGTCGCTAATGTAGCATGTCGCTACTGTGGAAACATTAAAAAGCAAGATGGCAGCTTGAAATGGGTGGATGGCCAGAAAGGTTTCCAAGATACAAAGATGTTGACTCGCCGACTGGAAGTTCCTGTTCTAAAGATAATTTCAGACATTTCCACCAGAAAACTGTAGAAAACACACAAGGGCGACTGTTTCATTCACCTGTCACACCAAGAGTTATAAAGGGGTCCGACCCAGGACCAGAAGGTGCTGATGATGAAGACGACCCGGTACCAGAAGGTGCTGATGATGAGATTGATGCAGTTCTTTTTACTGGTTCCAGTATGTTTACCCCACTCTCTCCATCTGCATCATATGAATGTCCCCCTGATTCCCAGTCAGTCCCAACATGATGTCCTTTAGTAAGTTAAAAGAACGAACCAGTTGAATATTAAATTTAAGTTTAACAGCTTACTACTAATTTATTTAGAAACATTCAAACTTAGCTATAGTGTCATATCCAAGCTGTACAGAATTTGCCTGAAAAGGAAAAAACAAAAATAAATAAAATATTTCAACATCCTAATTTTGGTAGAATTGCATTGAAATGATTATTTACATTGTAGCCTGTTTTGTAGCTAAACAAGGGCCGGAATCCTTTAAAACATTCCTGGATCCAAACAGTGATCTGGATCACCACCAAAATTAAATCACTTCTTCCTTTTTCACATTTCCAACGACTCCTGGACATTTCATGAAAATCTGTCCATAACTTTGAGTTATCTTGAACACAAACAGATAAACGGCTGTAAAAACAGAACAGAGGTAACAACAGCACATCGCTACTCGCTAATGCTAACTTAGCCATCTGGAACGCTGGAAACCATGACTCCGGGGTGCTTTCTTTCCAGATGCTCATGCATGACCGTTGTGCTGCCGTGGTACGCCGACTCTGCGTGGCAGACGACACATTTCACCTGTTTGACTCTTTGTTTAGCGTGAAATATCCCCAAACTTTGGAAATAGGTTGCACCGCCGTCAGTTTCTTCTTCGTTGATTAAACAAGGATGGTTAAATCAGCACCGAAAGAACCAGATCTCGTATACAGGCGGCTGAAATGAGTTTCCTCCGCAGGGTGGCCGGGCTCTCCCTTAGAGATAGGGTGAGGAGCTCGGTCATCCGGGAGGAGAACAGAGTAGAGCCGCTGCTCCTCCGCATCGAGAGGAACCAGTTGAGGTGGCTCGGGCATCTGGTCAGGATGCCTCCTGGACCTCCCTGGTGAGGTGTTCCAGGCACGTCCCTCTGGGAGGAGACCCCGGGGAAGACCCAGGACACGCTGGAGGGATTATATCTCTCGGCTGGCCTGGGAACGCCTCGGGATCCCCCCGCAGAGTTGGTAAATGTGGCTGGGGAGAGGGAAGTCTGGGCTTCCCTGCTTAGGGACACAGCAACACCGAACCCGGATAAGCAAAAGAAGACGGGTGGATGAATTTTTGTTGTCGACTTTGTCGACAAATTTTTGCAGCCAGTGTCTCTGCGGCCCTGAGACATTGCTGACGGACTTGTCAGACTTCAGACGTGAAGGTAAAACCAGAGAAATAAGCAGCTTCGGCCTCTGAAGGCCTCTTCAGCATCCTCTTTGTTTCTTAGCAAACCTCACCAGCCTCTGCTGGACATCCTTTAATATCATCAGAGGGCAGGTTTCACACCTGAGAACATTCCTTTCCCTGGATTTCCATCTGGATGTTCATCTTAATCTCCATCTGGATCTCCATCTAGATTTCCTTCTGGATTTCCATCTGGATGTTCATCTGGATCTCCATCTGGATGTTCATCTGGATTTCCATCTGGATGTTCATCCTAATCTCCACCTGGATCTCCATCTAGATTTCCTTCTGGATTTCCATCTGGATGTTCATCTTAATCTCCATCTGGATCTCCATCTAGATTTCCTTCTGGATTTCCATCTGGATGTTCATCTGGATCTCCATCTGGATGTTCATCTGGATTTCCATCTGGATGTTCATCCTAATCTCCACCTGGATCTCCATCTAGATTTCCTTCTGGATTTCCTTCTGGATGTTCATCCTAATCTCCACCTGGATCTCCATCTAGATTTCCTTCTGGATGTTCATCTTAATCTCCATCTGGATGTTCATCTGGATCTCCATCTGGCTCAGAGGAAAATACAGAGGAAAGGAGATCCTACACTTGTCACTGTCCTCAGCAGAAACGTGAATCCTTTGGATTAATCCAACATTATTTAATGATTTTTAATGGGTCTGCTCTTGAAGCGGCTGTAATTTTCTGTTCTGACATTGAGAAGAGAGGTGTGCTTTGTGAATTATGGCTGTAAAAGCCGGTTTTTAGATGCCGCCTCACGGACAGGCGACGGCTAATCTTTTATTTCTCGGCTTGTTAAGCAGGTAAAAGCCTGCAGTTGGCTTGAAGCCTTTCATTTGCATTTAGAAGATGGAGCTAAAGAATCGCTGCATGTCCTGCCAAGTGAGGAAGACGCTCCAGGGTGAAGGTTTCTGTGCTGCAACACATCTGATGTGATGAAGCACCAGAGTTCTGCCGGATCCCACAGAACTGATTTCACACCCAGAATCTACCACGAGAATAAAGCATGTCTTCCGTAAAACTACGAAGGTTCTGGAAGTTTCATCCACAAGAGATTCGCTCCAACACGAATGAAAAGCCTTGTTTTCTCCAACGGAGGCGGAACGTGACGAATTGATCATAATAAATGATGAAATCCCTTCTTCAACTTTATCAATCATCCTTGTAAACCGCTGGAATCGCTGGTCTGGTATCATATAAACAGTCCCGGGTCCTCCTCTTCTTTAGAACCTTCTGGTACCGGGTCCTCCTCTTCTTTAGAACTTTCTGGTACCAGGTCCTCTTCTTCACTAGAACCTTCTTGTACCGGGTCCTCCTCTTCACCAGAGCCTTCTGGTACCGGGTCCTTCTCTATGTCGGTACCTTCTGGTACCGGGTCCTCCTCTTCACCAGAGCCTTCTGGTACCGGGTCCTTCTCTACGTCGGTACCTTCTGGTACCGGGTCCTCCTCTTCACCAGAGCCTTCTGGTACCGGGTCCTTCTCTACGTCGGTACCTTCTGGTACCAGGTCCTCCTCTTCTTTAGAACCTTCTGGATACCGGGTCCTCCTCTTCTTTAGAACTTTCTGGTACCGGGTCCTCCTCTTCTTTAGAACTTTCTGGTACCGGGTCCTCCTCTTCTTTAGAACTTTCTGGTACCGGGTCCTCCTCTTCTTTAGAACTTTCTGGTACCAGGTCCTCTTCTTCACCAGAACCTTCTTGTACCGGGTCCTCCTCTTCACCAGAGCCTTCTGGTACCGGGTCCTTCTCTACGTCGGTACCTTCTGGTACCAGGTCCTCCTCTTCGTCAGGACCTTCTGGTACCGGGTCCTCCTCTTTGTCAGGATCTTCTGGTACCGGACCTCGGTACATCGCTTTTACCTGCTTAACAAGCCGAGACCACCGTTTTAGAGGTTGGTGGTAGGTTTTGGCCTGTAGTAATGTAGCAAATGTTCACAATGTCCCTTTAATATGGATGTTATGATTTACAGTAGTTTAAAGTCCAAAATGACACCAAGATTTCTGGATGGATCCATTGGTTGGCGGACCGATGTTTCTGGACCATGTACATATGGATCTATTGGTTGGCGGGGGCTTACATATGTTTCTGGACCATGTACATATTGATCCATTGTTTGCCGGACCGATGTTTCTGGACCATGTACGTATGGATCCATCGGTTGGTGGTGGCTTAGATTTGTTTCTGGACCATGTACGTAAGGATCGTTGGTTGGCGGACCGCTTTTTCTGGACCATCTGCATATTGATCCATTGGTTGGCGGACCAACGTTTCTGAACCATGTACATATTGATCCATTGGTTGGTGGACAAACGTTTCTTGACCATGTACATATTGATCCATTGGTTGGCGGACCGATGTTTCTGGACCATGTACGTATGGATCCATTGTTGGGTGGACCGATGTTTCTGGACCGTGTATGTATCAATCCATTGGTTGACGGACCAACGTTTCTGGACCCTATTGATTTGACTGAGACACAAACTGAACTTTGTCCTGTTGTGATACAAAAGCTGAATTTCCACCACACCCCACCCCAGAACAGCAAGAAACCCAAATATTACAGTAAAAAACTGCCAATGGAAACGCCTACATTTAGAAAATCCTCTTAAACATCACTAAAAGTTTTTATCAGGACGTTTTCAGACGTATTGACATAAAAGTGCAATGAAAAGAGTTCTACACGTCACCAGATGTCGCATGGGGGTCATGTGACCAGTTCATTCAGGACATTGACGAGGGCAAAGTTGGGGCCCACCGGTAGCTGGTACTCCACCTTACCACCAGTTGAGACGTTGGCGAAGTCCGCAGTGGGACGATAACATAGAACTAACCGTCCTCAGCGCCGTTATGATGAGATGCTGTATGGAGCTGAAATGAAGAATGTCTTCATGACTAAATGTGTTCGGCTGCTGAACCTGATAAAGTTACTGGCTTGTTTGTAGAATAAATATTTTCTGTTCACATCCGTAGCACGTACTTAGATGTAGTTTGAGTTCAGGAGGTGGTGTTCAGTGATATTCAGCCAGCCTGGTGTGTGAATACCAAAAAGCTGCAGCATTTTGCTGCTTCCTTTTGTCCTGACTCGCTCGGCTCCTCAGAGGAAAGAAACCTCCGGCTTCTCTGCAGAAAACAAACAATGACGCGATCGCTGCAGATGGAGCTTTTGTTGGTTTTGTTGTTGAGTCGGGAATAAATGGAGACGTGAAGTTTGGTTTGTACAGGATAATTATTTCTCTCTGCAGGGCAGATCAGTCTGAACACACAAAGATGTAAAGTCTCGGAGACAGAAATCAGACCCAGTGGGTCCTTTTCACATTCAACATCTTTCATTTTATGTCATCAGGTCTAGACGTTGCCTCTGAGACCAGGAATGGTACCGATTCAGGCCTCTTCATGGCTCCAGAGACCTTAGACTGTTCAGCAGCTGTTCATGTCGTTTTCTTCTGGATTTATCAAAGTTGACCTGAAATTAACTTTTTTTTCAGCCTTTTGCGCTTGTTGTTGTCCCTTGAGGGATCTTAACACTTACCACTGATATTCATCCCATGATGATCTTAAAAAGCCACATTCATGGTCTAACCTGCATACAGGTTGTCAGACCTTAATCCCAGATGCATGAAGCTCTTGCACACACTCTGTGTACTTCTACTTTGTATCTATAAATCTGATTGGATTGGATGTCCGTACATCTTTGAAAACAAAAGGCAATTTTTCCTCTTATTCAGGGTCAAAAATCTTCATGTCAGTCTTCCACACTCCACACTTTCCAGTTTTTATTTGAACTATTATTTAACCAGGTAGGTCATTTACTCTGCCCACCTGGGCCAGAGGCATGCAGCAAACTTTCCAGTTCGGCTCGCTCACTGCGGATTTGTAGAACATTTCATCACAAAAACATGGTGGGAATTAGTTTTTTGTGAATTGTAAAGAGTTAAATAAAGACATCTTTAATATGCCAACAAAATGCAAAAAGAACTTTGTGCCTGGATAAATCCAGAGTTCAGAATCTTTTCTTAGAAATATATGTAAATTTTCTTCTTATACGACCTCATTTGCATATTTAAAGGGTTCCTATGATGGTATTTGGAGTTTTCTGAGCTTTCTACAGTGTTACAGTGTTGAATCCTCATCAGACATGTGAACGACACTGTTTTTTATCACCTAAACACATGTTTGAGTTTGAGTTTGAGTTCCAGCACGCTCTCCGTTCGGTTTCCATGGCAACGAAAAACACGTCGTTTCAGAGAGTTTTTTCTACGTGGAAATCCTTGTGACGTCCCGGGGGATAAGGTTGGGTGATTGGTTACCTTCTACTGGTTAACAAGGGCATGTACAAATACATCAGGCGGGTGGAAAACGTGGGATAAAGTTATTTCCAACGATGGCTGGTGAGTTTACCAAAGAGAGACATCCTGCTGCATTCGTTGCTGTGGGTTGCTGTTTTCCACTTCGTTTTCAGGCTCTGATTCAGGTTCCAACATGTAGGGCTGGATGCTATGTGTTGACATTGTAGTTTGTGTTTTTATTGAGTTCATATGAGCCTAATCCTTCTGTTTATGAGATGTTACAATGACGGTGAAAGCAGGTGCGGTGCGCGCTCCCGATGTAGTGCAGTGGCGGGAGGCGGGGCTTAATGCGGAAGAGTCTCAATCCACTCGTTTTGCCCGCAGGCTGATCTGACAGCCTACGGAGAGGGTCGGTCTGAAGTAAATAAAGCCATTTGTGACAATAACTCCATCAATCCCAGCCCTTCTGGGCTCAGAAATAAAAATAAATTAGCCTGAAATGTACAGAATAGTTTCACTTTAAACATACAATTGTAGAAAACCTGTAATAGAAAAAATAATAGTGACAGTGTGAGGAATGAACCAGCAAAGCCAGTTAGGTACCAGTTAGGTATAAATTTGACCCTGTTACCCTGTAGTGTCTCGTACTGGGAACGTTACCGGTGGAAAGCTGGGACGCACCTGCCTTCACAGGGAATAAAACAACTTCATGGGTAAAAGTAATGAAGTATTTCTCTACAATAATCAGATTAATCTTCACGTTTGTGGACGTCTCAGGACCTCAGAGAATAAAGTCCTGCTGTGAGTAATCACATGTTTGTTACTATTTCTGACTAAATTACAGTAAAACGGAGAAGAAATGTGTGTTTTCCTGGATAAACACAGATCTCACTGATCATCTCTGCACTTTAAAGAAGGAGCGTCAAAATCAAAAGTTTCTCCTGGTATCGATACATGACTTTATCATAGTAGAATGATGCATTTATTTACTTACTGTGGTTCCATATACATGCAACTGCCACTACTTTTCCTGCAGTGTCTCTGAATGGACAAACAAGCTTTAAAACTTCAGTAGCAGCGTTGTTTAGGAGGTGGAGCACCATTTGGTTCAGGAGTCTGCAACATTTATGATCCGAACAGTCATGTTTTTCCCATCAGCCCAGCAAAATAAAACTAATTACTACTTATAATTTATGATAAATGTCAACAATAAGAACCATGATTTTATTTATCTTTTGCTTTTAACAGGAAGAAACGTATGAAACTTGGCTCATAACTATGCAGGCAGGTCAGAAAGCTTGGATGTCCATGTAAAGTTCCACGGACTTGTCTTCAGCAGGAAAATGAGAGCGACACCAGACGGTTGTTGCGTTTGACGGATCAGTCGAAGAGGAGAGAAGGCATGTCAACAGGGTATATGTTTTCATAGCTTTCCAACAATCTGCTGAGTTTTATAAACAAGATCGATAAAAAACACTGTTTGAAACCCGTCAGACCAGCAGGAAAATGGCCGCCATGCCAGATGTCCAGCCTGAACCTGTGTATGGCGTCAAATGGGACGGTTTTCTTTCTGTACCAGTTTGCTTTTGGTCATTTTGTACTAGACGTTACATTAGCAGAACACCACAAAGAAGTGTTTTCCTCAGTCCATTTCAGAGGAATGGAAACAGATTTGTAGTCTGTTGACATCAGAAACAGGAAGAGAGCTGCAGGTTTCTGTCGTTCCTGCTAAGGCCAGTTTATCCAAAGTCCGGAAGGTTCCAACCTGCTCATGACTGCAGAAACTACTGCATATTTGTAAAGATGTGAAATCGGACACATCATTAGCCTAAATACCAAAGACGGATCTTTAAAATCCACTTGAAGACATCCACAGCTGGATCTGCCCTCCTGCTTCGGGGTCTTTCCCTTTTCTTTGCCGGTAAATTGGCTTTTTTTAGCCGAGAAAACGGCAATCTCTGATGTTCTTTTCTTCAAATCTGCTTCTATGTTTGGCATTTTACATAAATCTAAATGAATCCACATTAAATGCTGAATCCAAAGCTTACAAACTCTGACCAATTTCCATAGTTACGAGCATTCGCGAGCGTCGTAAGCATAAATAGCAAAAAGAGGATAAGCTGTAGAACTGCAGGTTGTGGCTAGTTTACCATACGTAACGCCTTAAAACAACCATAGAAGAAGACAACAGTTAGCTGCTGTACCTAAAGCCTCTGATCCATTTACACGTGAAAACATCTTTATGCCTGGAGGAATTTTGACAACTAACAGCCACCGTAGATTACAGCTGTGCTATACCAATCTTCACCACTAGATGGCAATAATCCTTACACACTTAACCTTTAATGTTTAACCTAAATTACACTTCTAGTCTCATTCAGCCAACATCAGGGTCTAGTAATAAACTACTTCGGAAAAGAGATCATTTTTCATCTAAATCAGAAAATTTGTTAAAATATTTGAATTTTTAATCCTTATTCTTGTCTTATTTGTATATAGAAGACACTGACTGCATATTAGTATGTAAGGTCGTGAGTAGTATTTGGTACAAAGTATGTAGCATTTATTGCTAGCATCTATTCCATCCTTCCCTGAGTTGGCTCTGAATCATTCTGGGTCCTGCACATCACGCCACTAAGCGATTCTCATTCATCGCACAGTCAGTCAAGTTCATTTAGATTTATTCCAGAAGCAGAATAATGCATCATTTGGATGTTTTTCTTCTTGATTGTTTCCATTAAAGTCAGTGGAAACTAGATTTGCCAATAAAGTGCTGGTTCTTCAGCGTTATCTGCCTCTGTTATGCTAATACAGTCGAGGATGTGACAAGATGGATGAATTAACGGAGCGGCCGCCTCATGGCGGCGCTTCGTCGCCACCTCCCACCTGGGATGGAAGTTATTTGCGGAACAAATGAGCCTGCTCTGACCCACACCCACCCTGCTGTGTTTTTATCAGTAGCCATGGAAATAAGAAGCAGTGTGAGCCCTCCAGTCTTCAGCTGGGGAATCGATGACTCTGCAGTCCAACTCGCATCGTAAATGACCTGAAACTCACTTTCACAGGAATTCTGTAAGCTGAATTCATCTCATCTTTTCCTTATCAGTCAGCAGCAGGTAGACTATTTGCTCCGCGATCGTTGTGGGCAGAACTGCAAGTGTGATGATGTGTTTTCTTCTTTATTTAACATCCTTTGCTTTGAAGCTCTGGTGGCATCTGCGGTGACGGCTAAATTAATTAGCATTCTTTGACTCTCCGGTGGCCTGTTGTCTTCATCTCCATCGTCTTCCTCCCACAGCGCTCGCCTGTCTCAGCTGTCACAAAGATAATCCGACGGATCCGCCGCTGTTCTGCTTTATCTTTGATGTTTCTTGTCAAACAGGATGGTCCCAATAGAATGACTCTGCAAACACCTTGTGGTTTTCTGACTTTCATGTGGGGTTCATCTGTACAGACAAGACTTCAGGATGTGGGAATATTCTCCTGTTTGTCTTCACCGTCACTTCATAGCGTTTAGTCTGTGATTTGATATGAGAACTTGAGCTGCTGTCTGATTTATTAAATTGTGGTTCGTCTGGCAAGCAGCTAAACTGTAGCCGTCACTGGCAATAAAAATGTAAAATAGGTCCTCTATGTTTAGCCCGGCGCTCAGTGTTGCCAGTTATATTCAGAGAGCAGGAATTTGGCCCAGAAGATGATTTACTTCCACAGTTAATAAATGAGCAGAAGACGGAAGCTTTGTACCGTTCTAGGAGCAGGAACATTCCAGATGCAGTCCAGCAACGTTCAGTCCAGTTCACTGTCATGCAGCTACAATCCTGTCTAAAACCTCCACCAGGACCAGAACCAGGAAGGTAAACCTCCAACAGAACCAGAACCAGGAAGGTAAACCTCCACCAGGACCAGAACCAGGAAGGTAAACCTCCACCAGGACCAGAACCAGGAAGGTAAACCTCCACCAGGACCAGAACCAGGAAGGAAAACCTCCACCAGGACCAGAACCAGGAAGGAAAACCTCCACCAGGACCAGAACCAGGAAGGTAAACCTCCAACAGGACCAGAACCAGGAAGGTAAACCTCCACCAGGACCAGAACCAGGAAGGTAAACCTCCAACAGGACCAGAACCAGGAAGGTAAACCTCCAACAGGACCAGAACCAGGAAGGTAAACCTCCACCAGGACCAGAACCAGGAAGGTAAACCTCCACCAGGACCAGAACCAGGAAGGTAAACCTCCAACAGGACCAGAACCAGGAAGGTAAACCTCCAACAGGACCAGAACCAGGAAGGTAAACCTCCAACAGGACCAGAACCAGGAAGGTAAACCTCCAACAGGACCAGAACCAGGAAGGTAAACCTCCACCAGGACCAGAACCAGGAAGGTAAACCTCCAACAGGACCAGAACCAGGAAGGAAAACCTCCACCAGGACCAGAACCAGGAAGGTAAACCTCCAACAGAACCAGAACCAGGAAGGTAAACCTCCAACAGGACCAGAACCAGGAAGGTAAACCTCCACCAGGACCAGAACCAGGAAGGAAAACCTCCACCAGGACCAGAACCAGGAAGGTAAACCTCCACCAGGACCAGAACCAGGAAGGTAAACCTCCACCAGGACCAGAACCAGGAAGGAAAACCTCCACCAGGACCAGAACCAGGAAGGTAAACCTCCAACAGGACCAGAACCAGGAAGGTAAACCTCCAACAGAACCAGAACCAGGAAGGTAAACCTCCACCAGGACCAGAACCAGGAAGGAAAACCTCCACCAGGACCAGAACCAGGAAGGTAAACCTCCAACAGGACCAGAACCAGGAAGGTAAACCTCCACCAGGACCAGAACCAGGAAGGAAAACCTCCACCAGGACCAGAACCAGGAAGGTAAACCTCCACCAGAACCAGAACCAGGAAGGTAAACCTCCACCAGGACCAGAACCAGGAAGGTAAACCTCCATCAGGACCAGAACCAGGAAGGTAAACCTCCACCAGGACCAGAACCAGGAAGGTAAACCTCCACAAGGACCAGAACCAGGAAGGTAAACCTCCACCAGGACCAGAACCAGGAAGGAAAACCTCCACCAGGACCAGAACCAGGAAGGTAAACCTCCAACAGAACCAGAACCAGGAAGGTAAACCTCCAACAGAACCAGAACCAGGAAGGTAAACCTCCACCAGGACCAGAACCAGGAAGGTAAACCTCCAACAGAACCAGAACCAGGAAGGTAAACCTCCAACAGAACCAGAACCAGGAAGGTAAACCTCCAACAGAACCAGAACCAGGAAGGTAAACCTCCACCAGGACCAGAACCAGGAAGGTAAACTTCCACCAGGACCAGAACCAGGAAGGTAAACCTCCAACAGGACCAGAACCAGGAAGGTAAACCTCCACCAGGACCAGAACCAGGAAGGTAAACCTCCACCAGGACCAGAACCAGGAAGGTAAACCTCCACCAGGACCAGAACCAGGAAGGTAAACCTCCACCAGGACCAGAACCAGGAAGGAAAACCTCCACCAGGACCAGAACCAGGAAGGTAAACCTCCACCAGGACCAGAACCAGGAAGGAAAACCTGGTATCAGGACCAGAACCGCGAAGGAAAACCTGGTATCAGGACCAGAACCAGGAAGGAGGACCTCCAACAGAACCAGAACCAGGAAGGAAAACCTGGTATCAGGACCAGAACCGGGAAGGAAAACCTCCATCAGGACCAGAACCAGGAAGGTAAACCTCCACCAGGACCAGAACCAGGAAGGTAAACCTCCAACAGAACCAGAACCAGGAAGGTAAACCTCCAACAGAACCAGAACCAGGAAGGTAAACCTCCACCAGGACCAGAACCAGGAAGGTAAACCTCCACCAGGACCAGAACCAGGAAGGTAAACTTCCACCAGGACCAGAACCAGGAAGGTAAACCTCCAACAGAACCAGAACCAGGAAAGTAAACCTCAAACAGGACCAGAACCAGGAAGGAAAACCTGGTATCAGGACCAGAACCGGGAAGGAAAACCTGGTATCAGGACCAGAACCGGGAAGGAAAACCTGGTATCAGGACCAGAACCAGGAAGGAAAACCTGGTATCAGGACCAGAACCAGGAAGGAGGACCTCCATCAGAACCAGAACCAGGAAGGTAAACCTGGTATCAGGACCAGAACCGGGAAGGAAAACCTGGTATCAGGACCAGAACCGCGAAGGAAAACCTGGTATCAGGACCAGAACCAGGAAGGAGGACCTCCAACAGAACCAGAACCAGGAAGGAAAACCTGGTATCAGGACCAGAACCGGGAAGGAAAACCTCCAACAGAACCAGAACCAGGAAGGAAAACCTGGTATCAGGACCAGAACCGGGAAGGAAAACCTGGTATCAGGACCAGAACCGCGAAGGAAAACCTGGTATCAGGACCAGAACCAGGAAGGAGGACCTCCATCAGAACCAGAACCAGGAAGGTAAACCTGGTATCAGGACCAGAACCGGGAAGGAAAACCTGGTATCAGGACCAGAACCGCGAAGGAAAACCTGGTATCAGGACCAGAACCAGGAAGGAGGACCTCCAACAGAACCAGAACCAGGAAGGAAAACCTGGTATCAGGACCAGAACCGGGAAGGAAAACCTCCATCAGGACCAGAACCAGGAAGGTAAACCTCCAACAGAACCAGAACCAGGAAGGAAAACCTGGTATCAGGACCAGAACCGGGAAGGAAAACCTGGTATCAGGACCAGAACCGGGAAGGAAAACCTGGTATCAGGACCAGAACCGCGAAGGAAAACCTGGTATCAGGACCAGAACCAGGAAGGAGGACCTCCATCAGAACCAGAACCAGGAAGGAAAACCTCCATCAGGACCAGAACCAGGAAGGAAAACCTCCATCAGGACCAGAACCAGGAAGGAAAACCTCCATCAGGACCAGAACCAGGAAGGAAAACCCCCATCAGGACCAGAACCAGGAAGGAAAACATCCAACAGGTCCAGAACCAGGAAGGAAAACATCCAACAGGTCCAGAACCAGGAAGGAAAACCTGGTATCAGGACCAGAACCGCGAAGGAAAACCTGGTATCAGGACCAGAACCAGGAAGGAGGACCTCCATCAGGACCAGAACCAGGAAGGAAAACCCCCATCAGGACCAGAACCAGGAAGGAAAACCTCCATCAGGACCAGAACCAGGAAGGAAAACCCCCATCAGGACCAGAACCAGGAAGGAAAACCTCCATCAGGACCAGAACCAGGAAGGAAAACATCCAACAGGTCCAGAACCAGGAAGGAAAACCTGGTATCAGGACCAGAACCAGGAAGGAAAACCTGGTATCAGGACCAGAACCAGGAAGGAAAACCTGGTATCAGGACCAGAACCAGGAAGGAAAACCTGGTATCAGGACCAGAACCAGGAAGGAAAACCCCCATCAGGACCAGAACCAGGAAGGAAAACCCCCATCAGGACCAGAACCAGGAAGGAAAACCCCCATCAGGACCAGAACCAGGAAGGAAAACCCCCATCAGGACCAGAACCAGGAAGGAAAACCCCCATCAGGACCAGAACCAGGAAGGAAAACCCCCATCAGGACCAGAACCAGGAAGGAAAACCCCCATCAGAACCAGAACCAGGAAGGAAAACCCCCATCAGAACCAGAACCAGGAAGGAAAACATCCAACAGGTCCAGAAACAGCCATGTGAAGGCTCCTGGATGTTTCCTATAAGACAAATGAACATGAAACCATTTTGTTTCTTATAACAAACTGTACGGTCTGACCAGTAAACAGATGATCCCCCACTGCAGCGGAAACCAGAGGTTAATGGAGGTCCAGCAGCAGGATGTGGATGAGCAGCTCCTTCAGCATCTTTCATTGATGCTCCGGTGTGACGTAAATGTAATTCTATTGTATTACAATGAATGAGCGTTATTACTGCCTGCATGAGTCGCTTTCAGCCGCAGATCTCACAGGTAATTACATTTTTTCTACTCGGCTGTGATTCACAGCACATTAGTTGCTCATTAAAAACTGAATTAAAGACCTTCGAAACTGAATAATTATAATCTCATATTTAAGTTCAAACTTAAAAAACAGGCAGCAGATACAGAAGAGTGATTTACATAAGAAACCTGACCACACTTTAAATGAAGGGGGATCAAATTTCCCAGGGTATGTCAGTTGCATCGGAAAATATGGCCGCAGAAGGAAGTTGGGACACCCACAACTGTTTATTCTGCTTCATAATTTAAATTTTATTTTAAAGTTATGTTTCACCTGGTAGTCACTTTCTACAACCATGTCCATCATAGTTCTCGTCAAAATTACAAGATAATTGCTCACCGCTAACCAATAAAGGCGTTCATCAGAGTTCTTACATATTTTCATCATTGAAATAAAAGATGGATGGATTATCCACCCACCCACCCATCCATCCATTAATCCATCCATCCATCATCCATCCATCCACCCATCTGTCCATCTATCCATCCGTCCATCCACCCATCCATCCATTAATCCGTCCATCCACCCATCCATCCATCCACCCATCTGTCCATCTATCCATCCATCCGTCCATCCACCCATCCATCCATCCATCCATCCACCCACCCACCCATCCATCCATTAATCCATCCACCCATCTGTCCATCTATCCATCCATCCATCCATCCATCCATCCCTTATCTGACATCATCTGTATTACTGTATATTAATTTTACAAATCATGAATCAAGTCTATTTCTGACCAGATCAAAAGTTCCTCCAGGTTTCCTAGGGCGCTTCCAGGTTAGCTAAGAGACATAGACGTTTCCAGGCTGACTAAGAGACGTTGTCCCTTCAGGGTGTCCTGGGATCTACCACTCCCTCAGTGGTAGATCTGCCCAGTAAACCTCAGCATAGAGCCATCCAGCAGTCGTCCTAACCAGATGCCAAGCCACCTCATGTACTTCCTGAATGTCAGGAGGAGTCCAGACATCATGAGGAGGAGATTCATTTCAGCCAAATATACTCGTGATTGTTTGGTTTCTACTCCCAGCTGGTGACCATTGATGACGGCAAGAACATGGACAGAATGGTGTTTCCAAAGAGTCATTTTAATTTACTGTATATTTTTATATTATTAAAACCTCTGCTGTATCAGATGTTGTGTCAGCCCAGAATCATCCTTCAGTATCGACTTTATTATCACCCAGATAAGAAAGAGAAGTCAGATGAAAGTGACTGTTTGTCTGCTGTCATATCTCTGTTCAGTCCAGTCTTTCCAAGTGGATGAACACTGTAAATATTGTTGTTCTGTCTCTGGAGGAACTCAAATCAGCCACCTATAGTCAGCAGATGGAATGAGATGACCTCCCGACTCCAACTCCTGCAGCCACACGAGACGATTTCCTCCTAGACAATGAAGCTATACTTCAACCATCATGCTGCGATCCTGAGATAAATTTAGAAAACCAGACAATACTGTACTTTATGTGTGTATGTGTGAATTAGGCCTTTCCTTTTAGCCAAGATGTCAGGATATGAGCTCAGAAAGCACAAACTTGAATGAGACCCCATTGATTTTCTGTCAGCTGGATCAGTGGATTGTCAGCGGATCACCTAAAAGGAGATGCTTCGGGGAGAACAACTTACGCTCCTGCTGGACTGATGCAAAAAAATAGCAGAAGGAAAAAATCAATTCCTGGGAGGAGTGGTTTCCTCTGTTGGCTTTATGGTGTCATATAAAGGCTGAAAAAGCTCTGAGGTCACGTTCACTTCTCTAAAAAAAGAAAACCCCACCAGGAATCATTTATTTATTTATTTTGTTTAGACCAATCAGATCAGTTATGTCAAGTCAACTCCGGAGGTTCAGCAGATTCCCGTTTTTAGGCACTCATTTGCATATTTAGCCGTTCCTAGTGTAATTGTACTATGCTTGTTACTGGAGGCCTCCACTACGGGGCGCATCAGAGCTCTCAGACCAGCTCCAGTCCATATGTTGTTATTTTTAAGGGGTTTCAGACATAGACTGTCAGATGGGCGTAGCCTCCGTTGCGTCACTCATCGGTTTCTGAAAAGCTGAAGCGAGGCTTATTGGGCGGGTGCTACCATCGCCATCTTGGCAGCGTCACGTGTTCCATTGCTCCTGGAAAATACAAAAATTAGCAAAGAGGTAGGGCTGAGAGGGGTAATGTGAGTGAGAGGGTGGATGGTTGACGTCTGTCAAACTCCAATCTCCCTGTAGCTAACTGAGCTAACCTGAAGCTAGCCAGCTAATGGAGGTAGACATCCTAAAGCTAATGCACGCTGTTGGCTAGCAAAAAAACGCGGTTGTGCTACATTATGTCTTCTTGCTGTCAGAAATCAGTTACCTGTCAATCAAAAGGATACGCCTCAAATTATGTTGATTTTCGAGATTAAAATACTCATTTAAATACACCCCGCCCCCCCCCCCCCAAGACACATTAGCAGCTAAAGGCGTAATAGTCGCCTTCTTCTTCTGGTGTTTTTGGCCAGTTGTCGGTAAATTACCGCTACCAACAGGTGTCTGTTAAACTCAGCACTGCCCAACGGTGGATGACCTGACTTAACAACGTAAAAGATCAAAAGGTCAAGTATAAAGACAACAACGTTTAAAACGGACATAGACTTTTACGTATGTAAGGGAGCAGATATTGGTCTTAAATCTGATCACTAGACTTTTGGGAAAGCAGAAATTCAGCGTTAAGTGGAGGCTAGTCAGTTCAGGGTTTTATTACAGTGTCTGACTGGTGGTGAACTTGAGAAAACCTTCATATTGTTGTCATTCAGAGCAAACTGGAGGTTTGTGGGTTTTGTTTCAGCCTCTGATGATGGATCTGTCTTCATCCTTGATGGTGAAATTACTGCCCTTCACACTGAGTCGCGCATCGCTTCATTATAAACTCTTTGTCAGCTCGACCTTCCTTCTCATGACTTCCACCGCCTCCCTCTGCCGTCCATCCTGATTCTCTGTCTCTTCATGTCTGATGGTGTTTCTGTGCTTTTTACATCGTCTACAAACTGTTTAGCTGTTTTCATGAATAATGAGGTCGTCTAGTTCACCTTTTATTGCCTTTCTGTCGTTTCTCGTTATATTTAGCAAACTTATGAGTTAATTCAGTTTTTCTGTTTGGGTTCTTGTTTTATGGCATTTTTATGATCAATTAATGACATGTAAGATCACAATAATTTGATTTATTATGTCAGTTTCTGACCAAATTAGGTGCGTGGAAAATATTTTTCCCTCATATATTTAATAATTTGTACGGAAGCGTAGTGCTGTCATCCTAATAAGAAAAATTTGTGCCTTATCACGTTATAACTTGATAATTTTATTGTAAAAACATGAAACTATCTCATTATAACATGATAAGTTTATTGTGAAAACGTGAAACGTATCACGTTATAATGTGATAAGGCTCCAACTTTCTTTATGAGGATGACAGCTCCACGCTTCCGTAAATGTCTCACGTTGTAAATGGTTAAAAATAAAAAAAACTGCATTATTGAAATTAAAAATCATATGAATGAACTGAAAAATACATTAGAAATGAGTCGTTAATTTTTAAGGAAAAAGATTAAAGAAATAATGAATTTGTAGAAAATAATTAGGGAAAATAAAGAAGTTAAATTTATTTCAAGGAAAAAGATTAATAATAAAATAAAATAATAAAATAATTTATGAAAAAAATCAACTGAAAATAAAAATTTAAATGAATTTAATCTTAATTTATTTATCTCCCCATTTTTTTCAAAACTATTTTTAATATGTATTTTCCCATTGTCATTAAATTCTTTTCATATCATTTTTATTTTTTTATAATACACTTAATTATATAATTTTAATAATGTGAAAAGTAGGTAAAGTAAAATGAATTATTTTAATCATTTGTTACCAATTCAAAAGAGTAAAGAACCCTTTATCAAGAGAAGCAAAAGGTTAAAATAAAATTTATTTGGTCCTTCTGCCCTTGGCAGGTGCAGGACCATTCAGGTCTGGACCGGTTTCCCGTCAGTCAGTACCAGAACTCCTGCCACCTGTTCTGGATCTTGGAGAATCTGTTGCAGAAGTCTGAGGTGGATGGTTGCAGGTTGGAGGCGAAGTCGGAGCAGACAGATCTGCTGAATCAGCTGGAGCAGCGTGTTTTCCTTCTGTCTGAGGAGTTTCCTTTGTTTTCCATCTACATGTGGAGGATCGGAGGCCTCCTCACGGCTTCACGCAGATAGTACTTCTCCTGAATCTGATGAAAGGATCGCCTCACGTTTCCAGGTCTGGTAACGATTTAGTCAGGTGTGTTAACCTAACAAGCTCTATGAACTGAAAAAGCAAATATGACACCTGATTCACCAACGGATGTGAGTTTATCTTTTCCAGATCCGAATAAAAACCATCTATGATCCAAACCAGGCCGAAGGGCGTGTCTCTGAACATAAACACACTGATTCAGCTGCTACTGCTAAAAGTTCAGCTAACAGTCCAGCTAACAGTCCAGCTAACAGTCCAGCTAACAGTCCAGCTAACAATCCAGCTAACAGTCTGGCTAATAGTCCGTCTTACTGTCCAGCTAACAGTCCAGCTAACAATCCAGCTAACAATCCAGCTAACAGTCCGGCTAACAGTCCAGCTAATAGTCCGGCGAACAGTCCAGCTAACAGTCTGGCTAACAGTCCGCCTAACAGTCTGGCTAACAGTCTGTCTAACAGTCCGGCTAATAGTCCAGCTGGCAGTCCGGCTAACAGTCCAGCTAACAGTCCAGCTAATAATCCGGCTAACAGTCCAACTAACAACCCAGCTAACATTCCGACTAACAGTTCAGGTAACAGTCCGCCTAACAGTCCAGCTAATAGTCCAGCTAACAGTTCGGCTATCTGTTCAGCTAATAGTCCGGCTAACAGTCCAGCTAACAATCTGGCTAACAGTTCGACTATCTGTTCAGCTAACAGTCTGGCTAACTGATCTGACCCCGTACCCTCCCTGAACTGGGCTTTCAGACTTGTACATGGACCTGTGGATCAAGATAACCTTTCTGCCCTACGAAATCTGCAGAAACACGGAAGTCCTTTAGTCTTTCTCACACATTTGGACATATCTGTCCGTCTCTGTCTTTCAAGAATGCTGCCGTCGTTTGACATCCTGGAGAATGTGTGCCAACATTTTGTGTTGCCATTTATTTGAGACCACCGGTTTCTTTTTAACAACGCTGCTGTTGCCGAGCAACTTCTCACATTAATTGCATCAAGACCCAGTTGGTTGGCATGACGACTTCGGTAACAACGGCTCACATCCCTGCAGAAGTTAGAGGAGGTGACGTCAGCAGATATCCAGAGATTTATCCAGAGCTGCTGATGTTCCTGTCCAACCCTCCACTGTTTCTACAGCAACCCAGGAGGGACAAACTTAAATTACCTTTTATGAGTAAACTATTGGGCTGCCTGCTGTGAAATTGTGTTAAACATAGTCATTTCTCTGATCTTGATTTGAGCCGAGGGACCACGTGGAGGATGCAGGACAGATGAGACGCGGTAATTTCTGTTTCCTAGCGATGAGGACTCTTATCAAACTGAGCTGAGCTCTCTCATTCATTTGCTCTTCGTCGTAACGATTTGGGGACGAGTGCAGATAAATAAGTTTCCTTGTACATGTTGAATTACCGGAGGCTGATGTGTCCCAGCTGAGCTGATTGAAATCACTCCTATTGTGTCTGCTTTGGGCTTCCGCCCTTCCCGTCTGCCATCTCCTCATCTTTCATATCCTGTTGAGAGAGAAAAGCAGCAATGGAAGGAATAAAAATGGAGCCGTGATACGTGCAGGGATGGTTAATGCTGCTCGGTGGAGAAGGGGGATCTGGCTCATCATGCGTGGGATTTACAGCTGCAGGCATGAAGAGCTGCATCATCAGCAGGCAACTCCAGCGAGGAGATGATGATGGAAAAATGGACCCACAGCTGAGGTTTTTATTTATAACCAGCGAGTTTTCAATGACCGTTCAGCTCCACTTGTTACTGCGAACACCTAACAGCCAATCAGACGGCATGTAGTCATGTAGACATGCTCAAACTGAGCATCAGAATGAGGGAAACGGGGGATTTTAGTGACTTTGAACAGGAAGCTTTGAACAGGTCGTCTCTTTGTGAGGTCACAAAGGGTAAGATGTCAGACTCACCCCTTTGAGCAAACATTCGCTAAAAAATAGAGCAGAAAGTGGGATGTGGTATAATTTGATCACTTCTGGGCCTTAAGCAGGACATGAAAACACACACGACTGTCCCGTTTCCACTCAGCGGTTTGGCTGAAACCGGTACGGTACAGTCGGAACACGGGATACCGTTTTCAACCCACCAATCAGTGGATTGTATCATGTGACGCCAGTAGCTCCGCCCTAACCGCGCCGAACCATTTCCTGTGGACGCACAACTGTTGGAGTTCCAGAAATGGTCCAATTTGGTTCGGTTGTTTGGGACAGTTTCATAATGGGAACGCGATCCAACCGTACTGGTCCAAGCCGAACTGCAGAGTGGAAACAGGGCTTTCGTACCAACAGGACCTGGTTTAACCTCCACAGCCTACCTGGGTCCTGCTGCTGACCATGTCCATCCCTGTCTCAGCACAGTGTAGCATCTTCTGATGGAAACTTCCAGCAGGATGATGCACCATGTCACACAGCTGTGTGCTCCTTCATGTCAGTATGGAGGGTTAGGGTTAATCTGTTAGGAATGTTTCCAACTACTTGCTGCCTCTTCGACATCAGGAATGAGGGCAGTTCTGGAGGAAAAGGTGGTCCAACCTGAGCTTCATCAGGTGGACAGCGAGTGAAGGTAGAAGGTCATCTTCATCTAGATTTATCTGAACCATATTCCTGTCCAAAGCCCCGCTCGGTGTTTTCATTGCCTCTGGCACTAAAGGCAACAGCTGCTGTTCCAGTTAGTTTCTGAATGATGGAGCATCACAGCTCGGTGAGCATTCACACCAATGGAGGTCAAGAGGTCTTTTCTTTTGTGTTTTATCACCATAAACGGTTGGAAAGAAAAAACAAACAGCCCGAAGCTCTCTTTAATCCAAACTGCTCCGACATGAAGCGTTTAATCTCCTTATTTACCCACAACACTGTCATTCTCACTGCTTCGGATCAATTCTCCCACAAGTTGAAGCAAATTTAATTCTCCTCTCGTGCTCCTTGTTTTGTCTTCAGGTTATCGACTGCTGCATTTTTCATCCTTTCAGGGAACAAAGGAGACGAATGTGAGCTGAATGTCCAAAAGAACAAAGCAAACCTCTGGAAACTAACAAATCTGCAGCTCAGCTCTACATGTTACTGTTTTTACAAACTTTATAAAGTTCTAACAAACATAAAACCCTGAAACTTATCTGAACTTATGTCACCAGGATGTCTCCACTTCCTGCTAAATAAAGAGTCTTTTCATCAACATTCAGGACAGAGATGTTTTGTTTTGTCTCTTATGATGAATTTGCAACATTTCACAGTGTAAAGGTCCATTTCTGTAAACGGGGACGTCCGTTTCAGACGTCGTCATACGTTGCCGTCCGCATATTTCCCTGCATCTTTTACATTGCCATGGCGATCAGTTCATCCTCTAGTGGGCAGAGTTGGGTTCAGAGTTCACTTTGTTTTGACACCGGTTGGTAGTGATAATGTTAGTTAGCTGTTGTCTGGTTCTATGGGAAGGTTAGTTAGCTGTAGTCGGGTTCTATGGGAAGGTTAGTTAGCTGTAGTCGGGTTCTATGGGAAGGTTAGTTAGCTGTTGTCTGGTTCTATGGGAAGGTTAGTTAGCTGTAGTCGGGTTCTATGGGAAGGTTAGTTAGCTGTAGTCGGGTTCTATGGGAAGGTTAGTTAGCTGTAGTCGGGTTCTATGGGAAGGTTAGTTAGCTGTAGTCTGGTTCTTGGTGAAGGTTAGTTAGCTGTAGTCTGGTTCTATGGGAAGGTTAGTTATCTGTGGTCTGGTTCTAGGTGAAGGTTAGTTAGCTGTTGTCTGGTTCTATGGGAAGGTTAGTTAGCTGTAGTCGGGTTCTATGGGAAGGTTAGTTAGCTGTTGTCTGGTTCTTGGTGAAGGTTAGTTAGCTGTAGTCTGGTTCTATGGGAAGGTTAGTTAGCTGTGGTCTGGTTCTAGGTGAAGGTTAGTTAGCTGTGGTCTGGTTCTACGTGAAGGTTAGTTCGCTGTAGTCTGGCTCCAGGTGAAGGTTAGTTAGCTGTAGTGTGGTTCTAGGTGGAGGTTAGTTAGCTGTAGTCTGGTTCTAGGTGAAGGTTAGTTAGCTGTAGTCTGACTCTAGGTGAAGGTTGGTTAGCTGTGGTCTGGTTCTACGTGAAGGTTAGTTAGCTGTAGTCTGACTCCAGCTGAAGATTAGTTAGCTGTTGTCTGGTTCTACGTGAAGGTTAGTTAGTTGTAGTCTGGCTCTAGGTGGAGCATAGTTAGCTGTAGTCTGGTTCTAGCTGAACGTTAGTTAGCTGTAGTCTGGCTCTAGGTGAAGCATAGTTAGTTGTAGTCTGGCTCTAGGTGAAGGTTAGTTAGCTGTAGTCTGACTCTAGGTGAAGGTTAGTTAGCTGTAGTCTGACTCCAGGTGAAGGTTAGTTAGCTGTAGTCTGGCTCTAGGTGAAGCATAGTTAGTTGTAGTCTGGCTCTAGGTGAAGGTTAGTTAGCTGTAGTCTGGCTCCAAGTGGAGGTTAGTTAGCTGTAGTCGGGCTCCAGGTGAAAGTTAGTTAGCTGTAGTCTGGTTGTAGGTGAAGGTTAGTTAGCTGTAGTCTGACTCCAGGTGAAGGTTATTTAACTGTAGTTTGGCTCCAGGTGGAGGTTAGTTAGCTGTAGTGTGGTTCTAGGTGGAGGTTAGTTAGCTGTAGTCTGACTCTAGGTGAAGCATAGTTAGTTGTAGTCTGGCTCTGGGTGGAGGTTAGTTAGCTGTAGTCTGACTCCAGGTGAAGGTTAGTTAGCTGTAGTGTGGTTCTAGGTGGAGGTTAGTTAGCTGTAGTCTGGTTCTAGGTGAAGGTTAGTTAGCTGTAGTCTGGTTCTACGTGAAGGTTAGTTAGCTGTAGTCTGACTCCAGGTGAAGGTTAGTTAGCTGTAGTCTGGCTCTAGGTGAAGCATAGTTAGTTGTAGTCTGGCTCTAGGTGAAGGTTAGTTAGCTGTAGTCTGGCTCTAGGTGGAGGTTAGTTAGCTGTAGTCTGACTCCAGGTGAAGGTTAGTTAGCTGTAGTCTGGCTCTAGGTGAAGCATAGTTAGTTGTAGTCTGGCTCTAGGTGAAGCATAGTTAGTTGTAGTCTGGTTCTAGCTGAAGGTTAGTTAGCTGTAGTCTGACTCTAGGTGAAGGTTAGGTAGCCATAGTGTCGTTCGAGGTGAAGGTTAGTTAGCTGTAGTCTGACTCCAAGTGAAGGTTAGTTAGCTGTAGTCTGACTCCAGCTGAAGATTAGTTAGCTGTTGTCTGGTTCTACGTGAAGGTTAGTTAGCTGTAGTCTGACTCCAGGTGAAGGTTAGTTAGCTGTAGTCTGGTTCTACGTGAAGGTTAGTTAGCTGTAGTCTGACTCCAGGTGAAGGTTAGTTAGCTGTAGTCTGGCTCTAGGTGAAGGTTAGTTAGCTGTAGTCGGGCTCCAGGTGAAGGTTAGTTAGCTGTAGTGTGGTTCTAGGTGGAGCATAGTTAGCTGTAGTCTGGTCCTAGCTGAAGGTTAGTTAGCTGTAGTCTGACTCTAGGTGAAGGTTAGTTAGCTGTATTCTGGCTCTAGGTGAAGCATAGTTAGCTGTAGTCTGGTTGTAGGTGGAGGTTAGTTAGCTGTAGTCTGACTCTAGGTGAAGGTTAGTTAGCTGTTGTCTGGTTCTACGTGAAGGTTAGTTAGCTGTAGTCTGGCTCCAGGTGAAGGTTAGTTAGCTGTAGTGTGGTTCTAAGTGAAGGTTAGTTAGCTGTAATCTGACTCTAGGTGAAGCATAGTTAGTTGTAGTCTGACTCCTGGTGAAGGTTAGTTAGCTGTAGTGTGGTTCTAGGTGGAGGTTAGTTAGCTGTAGTGTGGTTCTAGGTGAAGGTTAGTTAGCTGTAGTCTGACTCCAAGTGAAGGTTAGTTAGCTGTAGTCTGACTCCAGGTGAAGGTTAGTTAGCTGTAGTCTGACTCCAAGTGAAGGTTAGTTAGCTTTAGTCGGGCTCCAGGTGATGTTTAGTTAGCTGTAGTGTGGTTCTAGGTGGAGGTTAGTTCGCGGTAGTCTGGCTCTGGGTGAAGGTTAGTTAGCTGTAATCTGGTTCTAGGTGAAGGTTAGTTAGCTGTAGTCTGACTCCAAGTGAAGCTTAGTTAGCTGTAGTCTGACTACAGGTGAAGGTTAGTTAGCTGTAGTCTGACTACAGGTGAAGGTTAGTTAGCTGTAGTCTGACTCCAAGTGAAGGTTAGTTAGCTTTAGTCGGGCTCCAGGTGATGGTTAGTTAGCTGTAGTGTGGTTCTAGGTGGAGGTTAGTTAGCTGTAGTCTGGATCTAGGTGAAGGTTAGTTAGCTGTAGTCTGGTTCTACGTGAAGGTTAGTTCGCTGTAGTCTGGATCTAGGTGAAGGTTAGTTAGCTGTAGTCTGGTTCTAGCTGAAGGTTAGTTAGCTATAGTCTGACTCTAGGTGAAGGTTAGTTAGCTGTAGTCGGACTCCAAGTGAAGGATTGTTAGCCGTAGTGTGGTATGAGGTAAAGGTTAGTTAGCTGTAGTCGGACTCCAAGTGAGGGTTAGCTAGCCGTAGTCTGACTCCAGCTGAAGATTAGTTAGCTGTTGTCTGATTCTACGTGAAGGTTAGTTAGCTGTAGTCTGACTCCAGGTTAAGGTTAGTTAGCTGTAGTCTGGCTCTAGGTGGAGGTTAGTTAGCTGTAGTCTGACTCCAAGTGGAGAATAGTTAGCTGTAGTGTGGTTCTAGGTGGAGGTTAGTTAGCTGTAGTCTGGATCTAGGTGAAGGTTAGTTAGCTGTAGTCTGGTTCTACGTGAAGGTTAGTTAGCTGTAGTCTGACTCTAGGTGAAGGTTAGTTAGCTGTAGTCGGGCTCTAGGTGAATCATAGTTGTAGTCTGGCTCTAGGTGAAGGTTAGTTAGCTGTAGTCTAGCTCCAGGTGAAGGCTAGTTAGCTGTAGTCTGGTTCTAGGGGAAGTTTAGTTAGCTTTAGTCTGGTTCTAGGGGAAGTTTAGTTAGCTTTAGTCTTATTCCAAGTGAAAGTTAGTTAGCTGTGGTCTGGTTCTACGTGAAGGTTAGTTGGCTGTAGTCGGGCTCCTGGTGAAGGTTAGTTAGCTGTAGTCTGGCTCTAGGTGAATGTTAGTTAGCTGTAGTGTTGTTCTAGGTGGAACATAGTTAGCTGTAGTCTGGTTCTAGGTGTAGGTTAGTTAGCTGTAGTCTGTCTCCAAGTAAAGGTTAGTTTGCTGTAGTCTGACTCCAGGTGAAGGTTAGTTAGCTGTAGTCTGACTCCAAGTGAAGGTTAGTTAGCTGTAGTCGGGCTCCAGGTGAAGGTTAGTTTTCCGTGGTGTGGTTCTAGGTGGAGTTTAGTTAGCTGTAGTCTGGTTCTAGGTGAAAGTTAGTTAGCTGTAGTCTCACTCTAGGTGAAGGTTAGTTAGCTGTAGTCTGGTTCTAGGTGAAGGTTAGTTAGCTGTAGTCTGGTTCTAGGTGAATTTTAATTAACTTTAGTCTTATTCCAAGTGAAGGTTAGTTAGTTGTAGTCTGGTTCTAGGTGAAGGTTAGTTAGCTGTAATCTGACTCTAGGTGAAGCATAGTTAGTTGTAGTCTGGCTCTGGGTGAAGGTTAGTTAGCTGTAGTCTGACTCCAGGTGAAGGTTAGTTAGCTGTAGTCTGACTCCAAGTGAAGGTTAGTTAGCTGTAGTCTGACTCCAGGTGAAGGTTAGTTAGCTGTAGTCTGACTCCAGGTGAAGGTTAGTTAGCCGTAGTGTGGTTCTAGGTGGAGGTTAGTTAGCTGTAGTCTGGTTGTAGGTGAAGGTTAGTTAGCTGTAGTCTGGTTCTACGTGAAGGTTAGTTCGCTGTAGTCTGGCTCTGGGTGAAGCATAGTTAGTTGTAGTCTGGCTCTAGGTGAAGGTTAGTTAGCCGTATTGTGTTTCTAGGTGAAGGTTAGTTAGCTGTACTCTGACTCAAAGTGAAGGTTAGTTAGCTGTAGTCTGACTCCAAGTGAAGGTTAGTTAGCTCTAGTCTTACTCCAAGTGAAGGTTAGTTAGCTGTAGTCTGGCTCTAGGTGTAGGCTAGTTAGCTGTAGTCTGATTCTACGTGAAGGTCAGTAAGCGGTAGTCTGGTTTTAGGTGAAGGCTAGTTAGCTGTAGCCTGGTTTTATGTTAAGGTTAGTTAGCTGTAGTCTGGTTCTAAGGGAAGGTTAGTTAGCTGTAGTCTGACTCCAGATTAAGGTCAGTTAGCTGTAGAGTGGTCTTAGGTGATGGTTAGTTAGCTGTAGTCTGACTCCAGGTGAAGGTTAGTTAGCTGTAGTGTTGAAATGATCGGAGAAAGGACCCAAAAGTAGCACAAGAGATCTGGGCAGATTAACAGTTTTTATTTCAGCCACTTGGTGAGGTTCGGTGCTGGAGTTGAACTCTGGTTCCCAATGAGTAGAGCAGAGCAGGGCAGAGTAACTTTCCTCTGGGCCGACAGAGTGGACACCTAGCACAACAAGGTGAGTGAAGATCCACAACTCACGGTTGGGGGTCCTCCAGGACAGAAACCCAGTAACCACTGGGGAGCAGGCTCCAAGGGCAAGGCAGGAAGCGGAAGTCGGGGACAGATCAGGTCGGTAACGGGCAGGCAATTGCGGTCGGAGTGCTGAAAGGTCAGGCATGAGAGCAATGACAATCTGGCATTGAGTGAATGGTGGAGGCCGCAAATATGCGCAGGCTGAACTGATGGGGATTGTGAACAGGTGGCAGAGGCAGGTGAGAGCAGTGAACTGATTAGGGGTGTGGCAAGCAGCAATGCTGGAGGAAGCAAGGCTGATTGTGACAAGTGTGGTTTTAGGTGGAGGTTAGTTAGCTGTAGTCTGGTTCTAGGTGAAGGTCAGTTAGCTGTAGTCGGGCTCTAGGTGAAGCATAGTTAGTTGTAGTCTAGCTTGAGGTGAAGGTTAGTTAGCTGTAGTCTGGCTCTAGGTGAAGGTTAATTAGCTGTAGTCTGACTCCAAGTGAAGGTTAGTTAGCTGTGGTCGGGCTCCAGGTGAAGATTAGTTAGCCGTAGTGTGGTTCTAGGTGGAGGTTAGTTAGCTGTAGTCTGCTTATAGGTGAAGGTTAGTTATCTGTAGTCTGACTCCAGGTTAAGGTTAGTTAGCTGTAGTTTGGTTGTACGTGAAGGTTATTTCGGTGTCGTCTGGCTCTAGGGGAAGCATAGTTAGCTGTAGTCTAGCTCTAGGTGAAGCATAGTTAGTTGTAGTCTAGCTCGAGGTGAAGGTTAGTTTGCTGTAGTCTGGTTTTAGGTTAAGGTTAATTAGCTGTAGTCTTACTCCAGGTGAAGGTTAGTTAGCTGTAGTCTGGTTTTATGTGAATGTTACTTAGTTGTAGTCTGGTTTTAGGTGAAGGTTTGTTAGCTTTAGTCTGGTTCTAGGTGAAGGTTAGTTAGCTGTAGCCTGGTTATTGGTGAAGGGTAGTTAGCTGTAGTCTGACTTCAGGTGATGGTTAGTTCGCTGTAGTCTGGTTTTAGGTGAAGGTTAGTCAGCTGTAGTCTGGTTATGGGTGAATGTTAGTTAGCCGTTGTCTGGTTCTAGGTTAAGGTTAGTTAGCTGTAGTCTGACTCCAGGTTTGGGTTAGTTAGCTGTAGACTTTTTTTTAGGTGAAGGTTAGTTAGCCGTAGCCTGGTTTTAGGTGAAGGTTAGTTAGCTGTAGTCTGGTTCTAGATGAGGGTTGGTTAGCTGTAGCTTTGTTTTAGGTGAAGGTTAGTTAGCTGTAGTCTGGTTCGAGGTGAAGGTTAGTTAGCTGTAGTCTGACTCTTGGTGAAGGTTAGTTAGCTGTAGTCTGGTTATAGGTGAAGCTTAGTTACCTTTTGTCTGGTTTTAGGTTCAGGTTAGTTAACTGTAGTCTGGTTCCAGGGGAAGTTTAGTTAGCTTTAGTCTGGTTCTATGTGAAGTTTAGTTAGTTGTAGTCTTGTTCTAGGTGAAGGTTAGTTAGCTGTAGTCTGACTCCAGGTGAATGTTAGTTAGCTGTAGTCTGGTTTTAGGTTAAGGTTAGTTAGCTGTAGCCTGGTTTTAGGTTAAGGTTAGTTAGCTGTAGCCTGGTTTTAGGTGATTTTAGTTTGCTGTAATCTGACTCCAGGTGAAGGTTAGTTAGCTGTAGTCTGACTCCAGGTGAAGGTTAGTTAGCTGTCGTCTGGTTATAGGTGAAGGTTAGTTAGCTGTAGTCTGGTTTTAGGTTAAATTTAGTTAACTTTAGTCTGGTTCCAGGGGAAGTTTAGTTAGCTTTAGCCTGACTCCAGGTGAAGGTTTGTTAGCTGTTGTCTGGTTGTAGGTTAAGGTTAGTTAGCTGTAGTCTGGTTTTAGGTGATGGTTAGTTAGCTGTAGTCTGACTCCAGGTGATGGTTAGTTAGCTGTAGCCTGGTTTTAGGTTAAGGTTAGTTAGCTGTAGCCTTTTTAGGTGAATGTTAGTTAGCTGTAGCCTGGTTTTAGGTGAAGGTTAGTTAGCTGTAGTATGGTTCTAGGTGAAGGTTAGTTACCTATAGTCTGACTCCAGGTGAAGGTTAGTTAGCTGTAGTCTGGTTCTATGTGACGGTTAGTTAGTTGTAGTCTGGTTCTAGGTGAAGGTTAGTTAGCTGTAGTCTGGTTTTAGGTTAAGATTAGTTAGCTGTAGCCTGGTTTTAGGTTAAGGTTAGTTAGCTGTAGCTTGGTTATAGGTGAATGTCAGTAAGCTGTAGTCTGACTCCAGGTGAAGGTTAGTTAGCTTTAGCCTGGTTTTAGGTTAAGGTTAGTTAGCTGTAGTCTGGTTCTAGGTGAAGTTTAGTTAGGTGGTGCCTGGTTTTAGGTGAAGGTTAGTTAGCTGTAGTCTGGGTCTAGGTGAAGCTTAGTTAGGTGTTGCCTGGTTTTAGGTGAAGGTTAGTTAGCTGCAGTGTGGTTATAGGTGAATGTTAGTTAGCTGTAGTCTCGTTATAGGTTAAGGTTAGTTAGCTGTAGTCTGGTTTTAGGTGATGGTTAGTTAGCTGTAGTCTGACTACAGGTGATGGTTAGTTAGCTGTAGCCATGTTTTAGGTTAAGGTTAGTTAGCTGTAGCCTTTTTTAGGTGAAAGCTAGTTAGCTGTAGCCTGGTTTTAGGTGAAGGTTAGTTAGCTGCAGTCTGGTTATAGGTGAATGTTAGTTAGCTGTAGTCTGGTTATAGGTTAAGGTCAGTTAGCCGTAGTCTGGTTTTAGGTGATGGTTAGTTAGCTGTAGTCTGGCTCCAGGTGATGGTTAGTTAGCTGTAGCCTGGTTTTAGGTGAAGGTTAGTTAGCTGTAGTCTGGTATCTAGGTGAAGGTTAGTTAGCTGTAATCTGACTCCATGTGAAGGTTATTTAGCTGTAGTTTGGTTATAGGTGTAGGTTAGTTAGCTGTAGTCTGGTTTAAGGTGAATGTCAGTTAGCTGTAGTCTGGTTTTAGGTGATGGTTAGTTAGTTGTAGTCTGACTCCAGGTGATGGTTAGTTTGCTGTAGCCTGGTTCTACGTGAAGGTTAGTTAGCTGTAGTCGGGCTCCAGGTGAAGGTTAGTTAGCTGTAGTCTGGTTATAGGTGAAGGTTAGTTAGCTGTAGTCTGATTTTAGGTTAAATTTAGTTAACTGTAGTCTGGTTCCAGGGGAAGTTTAGTTAGCTTTAGCCTGACTCCAGGTGAAGGTTAGTTAGCTGTTTTCTGGTTCTAGGTTAAGG
The DNA here is from genome assembly GCF_933228915.1 of Telmatherina bonti. Classification (NCBI taxonomy): domain Eukaryota; kingdom Metazoa; phylum Chordata; class Actinopteri; order Atheriniformes; family Telmatherinidae; genus Telmatherina; species Telmatherina bonti. Next base: position 6,838,361 of record NC_136614.1, read on the forward strand.
TTAGTTAGCTGTATTCTGGTTTTAGGTGATGGTTAGTTAGCTGTAGCCTGGTTTTAGGTTAAGGTCAGTTAGCTTTAGCCTTTTTTAGGTGAAGGTTAGTTAGCTGTAGCCTGGTTTTCGGTTAAGGTTAGTTAGCTGTAGTCTGGTTCCAGGGGAAGTTTAGTTATCTTTAGTCTGACTCCAGGTGAAGGTTAGTTAGCTGTAGTCTGGTTCTATGTGAAGGTTAGTTAGTTGTAGTCTGGTTTTACGTTACAGTTAGTTAGCTGTAGCCTGGTTTTAGGTGAAGGTTAATTAGCTGTAGTCTGACTCCAGGTGAAGGTTAGTTAGCTGCAGTCTGGTTTTAGGTGAAGGTTAGTTAGCTGTAGCCTGGTATTAGGTGAAGGTTAGTTCGCTGTAGTCTGGTTTTAGGTGAAGGTTAGTGAGCTGCAGTCTGGTTATAGGTGAAGGTTAGTGAGCTGCAGTCTGGTTGTATGTGAAGGTTAGTTAGCTATAGTCAGGTTATAGGTGAATTTTAGTTAGCCGTTGTCTGGTTCTAGGTGAAGGTTAGTTAGTTGTAGTCTTGTTTTAGGTAATGGTTATCTAGCTGTAGTCTGACTCCAGGTGATGGTTAGTTAGCTGTAGTCTGACTCCAGGTGATGGTTAGTTAGCTGTAGACTTTTTTTAGGTGAAGGTTAGTTAGCTGTAGCCTGGTTTTAGTTGATGGTTAGTTAGCTGTAGTCTGACTCCAGGTGATGGTTAGTTAGCTGTAGACTTTTTTTAGGTGAAGGTTAGTTAGCTGTAGCCTGGTTTTAGTTGATGGTTAGTTAGCTGTAGTCTGACTCCAGGTGAAGGTTAGTTAGCTTTTGCCTGGTTCTAGGTAAAGGGTAGTTAGCTGTAGTCTGACTCCAGGTGAAGGTTAGTTAGCTTTTGCCTGGTTCTAGGTAAAGGGTAGTTAGCTGTAGTCTGACTCCAGGTGAAGGTTAGTTAGCTGTAGTCTGGTTCTACCTGAAGGTTAGTTAGTTGTAGTCTGGTTCTACCTGAAGGTTAGTTAGCTGTATTCTGGTTTTAGGTGATGGTTAGTTAGCTGTAGTCTGACTCCAGGTGAAAGTTGGTTAGCTGTAGCCTGGTTCTAGGTGAAGGTTAGTTAGCTGCAGTCTGACTCCAGGTGAAGGTTAGTTAGCTGTAGTCTGGTTTTAGGTGATGGTTAGTTAGCTGTAGTCTGGTTTTAGGTTAAGATTAGTTAGCTGTAGCCTGGTTTTAGGTTAAGGTTAGTTAGCTGTAGTCTGGTTCTAGGTATAGGTTAGTTAGCTGTAGTCTGACTCCTAGTGAAGGTTAATTAGCTGTAGTCTGGTTATAGGTGAAGGTTAGTTAGCTGTAGTCTGGTTATTGGTGAAGGTTAGTTAGCTGTAGCCTGGTTTTATGTTAAGGTTAGTCAGCTGTCGTCTGGTTATAGGTGAATTTTAGTTAGCTGTTGTCTGGTTCTAGGTGAAAGTTAGTTAGCTGTAGTCTTGTTTTAGGTAATGGTTATTTAGCTGTAGTCTGACTCCAGGTGATGGTTAGTTAGCTTTAGCCTGGTTCTAGGTGAAGGTTAGTTAGCTGTCGTCTGATTATAGGTGAATGTTAGTTAGCCGTAGTCTGGTTATAGGTGAAGGTTAGTTAGCTGTAGTCTGATTTTAGGTTAAATTTAGTTAACTGTAGTCTGGTTCCAGGGGAAGTTTAGTTAGCTTTAGCCTGACTCCAGGTGAAGGTTAGTTAGCTGTTTTCTGGTTCTAGGTTAAGGTTAGTTAGCTGTATTCTGGTTTTAGGTGATGGTTAGTTAGCTGTAGCCTGGTTTTAGGTTAAGGTCAGTTAGCTTTAGCCTTTTTTAGGTGAAGGTTAGTTAGCTGTAGCCTGGTTTTCGGTTAAGGTTAGTTAGCTGTAGTCTGGTTCCAGGGGAAGTTTAGTTATCTTTAGTCTGACTCCAGGTGAAGGTTAGTTAGCTGTAGTCTGGTTCTATGTGAAGGTTAGTTAGTTGTAGTCTGGTTTTACGTTACAGTTAGTTAGCTGTAGCCTGGTTTTAGGTGAAGGTTAATTAGCTGTAGTCTGACTCCAGGTGAAGGTTAGTTAGCTGCAGTCTGGTTTTAGGTGAAGGTTAGTTAGCTGTAGCCTGGTATTAGGTGAAGGTTAGTTCGCTGTAGTCTGGTTTTAGGTGAAGGTTAGTGAGCTGCAGTCTGGTTATAGGTGAAGGTTAGTGAGCTGCAGTCTGGTTGTATGTGAAGGTTAGTTAGCTATAGTCAGGTTATAGGTGAATTTTAGTTAGCCGTTGTCTGGTTCTAGGTGAAGGTTAGTTAGTTGTAGTCTTGTTTTAGGTAATGGTTATCTAGCTGTAGTCTGACTCCAGGTGATGGTTAGTTAGCTGTAGTCTGACTCCAGGTGATGGTTAGTTAGCTGTAGACTTTTTTTAGGTGAAGGTTAGTTAGCTGTAGCCTGGTTTTAGTTGATGGTTAGTTAGCTGTAGTCTGACTCCAGGTGATGGTTAGTTAGCTGTAGACTTTTTTTAGGTGAAGGTTAGTTAGCTGTAGCCTGGTTTTAGTTGATGGTTAGTTAGCTGTAGTCTGACTCCAGGTGAAGGTTAGTTAGCTTTTGCCTGGTTCTAGGTAAAGGGTAGTTAGCTGTAGTCTGACTCCAGGTGAAGGTTAGTTAGCTTTTGCCTGGTTCTAGGTAAAGGGTAGTTAGCTGTAGTCTGACTCCAGGTGAAGGTTAGTTAGCTGTAGTCTGGTTCTACCTGAAGGTTAGTTAGTTGTAGTCTGGTTCTACCTGAAGGTTAGTTAGCTGTATTCTGGTTTTAGGTGATGGTTAGTTAGCTGTAGTCTGACTCCAGGTGAAAGTTGGTTAGCTGTAGCCTGGTTCTAGGTGAAGGTTAGTTAGCTGCAGTCTGACTCCAGGTGAAGGTTAGTTAGCTGTAGTCTGGTTTTAGGTGATGGTTAGTTAGCTGTAGTCTGGTTTTAGGTTAAGATTAGTTAGCTGTAGCCTGGTTTTAGGTTAAGGTTAGTTAGCTGTAGTCTGGTTCTAGGTATAGGTTAGTTAGCTGTAGTCTGACTCCTAGTGAAGGTTAATTAGCTGTAGTCTGGTTATAGGTGAAGGTTAGTTAGCTGTAGTCTGGTTATTGGTGAAGGTTAGTTAGCTGTAGCCTGGTTTTATGTTAAGGTTAGTCAGCTGTCGTCTGGTTATAGGTGAATTTTAGTTAGCTGTTGTCTGGTTCTAGGTGAAAGTTAGTTAGCTGTAGTCTTGTTTTAGGTAATGGTTATTTAGCTGTAGTCTGACTCCAGGTGATGGTTAGTTAGCTTTAGCCTGGTTCTAGGTGAAGGTTAGTTAGCTGTCGTCTGATTATAGGTGAATGTTAGTTAGCCGTAGTCTGGTTATAGGTTAAGGTTAGTTAGCTGTAGTCTGGTTTTAGGTGATGGTCAGTTAGCTGTTGTCTGACTCCAGGTGATGGTTAGTTAGCTATAGTCTGCTTCTAGGTGAAGGTTAGTTAGCTGTAGTGTGGTTATAGGTGAAGGTTAGTTAGCGGTAGTCTGGTTCTAGGTGAATTTTAGTTAGCTGTAGTTTTGTTTTAGGTTAAGGTTAGTTAACTGTAATCTGGTTCTAGTGGAAGTTTAGTTAGCTTTAGTCTGACTCCAGGTGATTGTTAGTTATCTGTAGTCTGACTCCAGGTGAAGGTTAGTTAGCTGTAGCCTGGTTTTAGGTTAAGGTTAGTTAGCTGTAGCCTTTTTTAGGTTAAGGTTAGTTAGCTGTAGCCTGGTTTTAGGTTAAGGTTAGTTAGCTGTAGTCTGGTTTTCGGTTAAGGTTAGTTAGCTGTAGTCTGGTTTTCGGTTAAGGTTAGTTAGCTGTAGCCTGGTTCTAAGGGAAAGTTATTCTGGTCCTGCTTCCTACTGGAAGAATGGTCTGCTTCCTGCAGACCATTCTTTGGAAACCCAGGAGATGGTTGTGGGTTAAAATCCCAGTTCCTGTGTCTGGTGCTCTGTTTGAACTTGTCAACATGACTAAATACTGCCACCTGATTGGCTGGTTAGATAGCACTGGTAACAAGAGCTTGCGTGGAAGCAGGAAAGTCGAGGGTACTAATCCCCTTCTGACCAATGTGTTTGTCTCCAGCAGCCGCTGCTTTGTGTGAAGGACATGTTGATGTGTTGCTGAGCTGCCACGTACGTTTTGTAAACTATTTCTTATTTATCTGTGGAAGATGAGGTTGTTCTGCCTCTTCCTCCTCTTTCACTCCGAGAGGCTGATGAATGCAACGTGCTGCACAAAACTCTTAATCAAGGACGACTTGTGCTCGTTCATCTTCATTTTTACAGACTTTCCTGCATCATTGGAAGATTACAGCAATATTTCCACTTGACACGTTATTTCTCAGGACATCAGCGGAAATACAGAGCAGAAAGAGCCGATGTCAGTCTTTATATAATAAGAGCCTTGCTTGGTAATGACCGCTGCACTGAGGCAGAGGAGCACAGGTTGTACATCTGATGCCGACGGACGATAAAGCTCCCTGTTTACAGTTGTAATGAGCGACCAGGTTGATTTGTGTCTTCATTGTAAGAGATTAGAAACCAAATAGAAAGAATTTACTTGATTTTTGGTTGTGAGATTTTTGAAAATGAATGTTTTTCCCTTTTAACTGTTTAAATTAAATTAATGAAAATAAAAAAATGCCTTCATGTTAGTTTCAAGGTCAAGGCGACTTTATTGATGGCGGGAGGTAGATTGCATTTGCAGTAAAATGGTTAAATGCACAACCATGACCAGTGGTTACTGGTCTCATGTAGGGCCAGGATATTCATGGGTAAAGAGTTTTAAAAACCATAAAAGAACAATAAAATAACATTTTCCATGGCAAGTCAGTTTACTGGTCCCAGTTTAATGTTATCTGGGGCCGGTCTAAGTACTGGTCCCTGTCTGACTCTCAGCGAGGTCTGTGGTCTTCTCCTCTGGTCCTTCATGCCGTCGCAGCATCAGATGTGTGTATAAACCACCTGAGTCCCGTGTTTAACCAGGCTCATCTCTAACCAGTTGAGTTTAAGTGAATCCGAGCAGTTTTTGCTTCGTGAACCTTCTCCTGCGGGTAAATCTTTATCTTCTGGTCTCTACCTTCCTGTCTGAAATATTCAACATGTGGAGGGGGAATCTGTTGGAGGAAACCGGCTCATCAGACTCCTCCGATTGTCAGAGTGCAGCTGAGCGTGATTCTAATCAGTCGCTGTCAGATGACCTCCTTTATCCACGTCGCTTCTTATTGATTGTCCTTCTGAGACTTTTTGTCTTTCTTCATCGATCGGTGGACAGGAAGGACGTCCGGCGGACGTACACCTTGAAAGGCTGACCTCCAAAACGTGTTGGAGGCCGAGGCTTGATGACAGATGGCTGGATTCTCCTGTTTTCCTGCCAACATAGCTGGTCCCTGAACGCATCACCTCGGTGTTAGACCCTTCCACACAGACGAGTCGCACCATTTCTTTTCGGTTTACGTTTTTTTTGCTGAAACTTTTTCTCAAAGTTTTTCAGTTGAAACGTGGAAACGTGACGTGTATCTCATCACACGCGTGTAGGGAACACCCTGACACCGTAAACGTACACATTTCCATGTTTTGTTTTCTGTCTTTGTTTGCAAACAGAACAAATTCGTCTTTGTCTCGCAGGGTCAGATTGTTCGGTAGCCTCACTGGTGTCATCAGAACCCTTATTTCCATGACAACAGCAGACACGCTAACCCTGTTAGCAAGACTTTCAGTATGTTTACATGTAAATAAACATTTAGAAACGATTTTCCCACAAACATTTTCTTGTCAGCCTTCTGATTGGCCGGTTTGACTTTGTCTTGCTGAAATCTGCAAGGCCTTCTTTGGAAACTGGCGCTGTGTGGATGGGAGCAGACCCAGCCGGATTTATCCTTTCACACGAAAACAGGAGAAACCGGTGGATAATCACTGAGCCTGAACTCTGACTTCAGGAACATCTTGTCCTTCCAGATGAACACGTTCGTCATGGAAGGTCTTGCAGATTTCAGCAAGATTTCATGGTCTGGACCAGGTCTGGGCCCACCAGATCTGGGCCCACCAGGTCTGGGCGGGACCAGGTCTGGGCCCACCAGGTCTGGGCCCACCAGGTCTGGACCGACCAGGTCTGGGCCCACCAGGTCTGGGCCCACCAGGTCTGGACCGACCAGGTCTAGGCGGGACCTGGGGCCTCATTTTCGAAGCTGTCGCACAAAACCTGCCGTACGCCAATAATAGTCAACTTTTGGGATTTATGGAAACAGGACTTGGCGGTAAAACGTCCCGACCTCCACGCCAACTCTGACCCCGGCGTACGACAACATCTGGAGAAACGGGAAATGGCGACACCAAAGGCAGAAAATAAAACCAAAGAAATGGTGTGAAATTTGATACATTTGTTCAAAATCCAATATAAACCTTTATGCAGAATGTTTGACATTAACAGCATCTGCAAAAAAACAAAAAGCACATTTGATCTTGTTCCTCCACTAAAACATCGACCACTAAAACCTGCTCTGAAACGAAGCCGTTCTACATGTTATAAAAACCATTTCACACAGTTAAGTCATACAGAAACTGCATTAATCATAAAAGTCTAAATGAACAATTGCATTAAAATGACGTGTCGCCATGACAACAGCCCATCATCAGGCTGCTCAGGTGTTTCCTCCACCTGCAGATACAGAACATGAAGTGATGGTTGGATATAAAATGCTCCCCAACGTGGCTTATCTGTCCCTGCTGGTGGACATGGAACATGGAGACTCTGGACTCCAGTCCGGCACCTTCCAAAGGGAAGGGACTGACAGGTCGGGTCCGCTCCTTTTCCCAACCCAGAGCAGAGGAACAGAACGATGTTCTCCACAGCCAGACGTGGTGTAGCGGCCATCGGGCAGATGGAGGCAGGTGGAGGTGCCTCCATGCCCAGGAGGAAACCTGTTGTACAGCTGCAGATGTCTGCAGATAGTGGAGACGCTACATAACATGCTACTAAATGACGTCAGCGCTTCACCTGCGTTCACCTGATCAATCATCCAATCTGAATGATTGTGTTGTCAATCATCCTCTCACGTTGGAACCAAACGCTGCTGCTTTACGTCTAGAAGTGATGCAACACATCAGAGGAGGAGAATTCTCATTTATTCACAAGTTTATCTTTAGTGTGGTTTCTGTCAGGGTGGTGTTTATTCCTCTCCATCTCCTGCACCTCCTCCTTCATGGTGATTATTGGTTCCTCTGCGAGGACACCGCAGCTAGGACACAAGGTGGAACCACTGCCCCCCCTCTCCGACCACATCTGCAGCGCTGCAACCCAGCTGGGACACACAGGAACACCAGTATGTTCCCAGTAAATAAACTGGAGTCAGAGACGTCTCATTTATGTCCGTTCATTTTATAATCTGAAACAAAGGAATGAAGCACTTCCAGCATCATCTGGAGCATTTGGTTCCAGCGTATCTCTGGACTCCTTCATTTTCCCGCCAGCTTCTAATCTGTGGGAGTGGGCAGCGCCCCCCCTTCCTCCTCCTGTGGACCAAGATGCACTTTCTCCCTACATTTTATTGTCTGACCACTTTATTTGTCCTTTCTGGATAAGTCCGGTGGTGTGATGAGACGCTGACAGCATCTGTCCCCTGCTGACCTCCTCTGTCTTTCTGCTGGTGGTGATGTCCATCCCGTCTCCACCAGATAAAATACTTTTACATTTTACAACTTTATCTGTTAGAAGTTCTTCCTCATTTTCCAGAAAATTCCTCTTTTTGGCTTTTTTCCTGCTGAACCGTCATGGAAATGAGATGGATTAATATTTATCAGGGTGTTCACCTGACCTTTTATAGCCAACATGTGGGCGTGGCCAGATGTTCCTTCACGTGGCAACATTTACTGTTGATCCTGATTTATGAAGGAAACAGGCGTGGGACGTGCTGCTTTGTAAATCGGAAAGTTTTTTTGTGCCGCATTTCCTGTTTTCCGTGCGTACGCCGCCTGGAGTCAGCGTTGCTACGCACAGGTTGATAAATGAGGCCCCTGCTCTGGGCGGGACCAGGTCTGGGCAGGACCAGGTCTGGGCAGGACCAGGTCTGGGCAGGACCAGGTCTGGGCCCACCAGGTCTGGGCAGGACCAGGTGTGGGCCCACCAGGTCTGGGCCCACCAGGTCTGGGCAGGACCAGGTCTGGGCCCACCAGGTCTGGGCCCACCAGGTCTGGGCAGGACCAGGTCTGGGCAGGACCAGGTCTGGGCAGGACCAGGTCTGGGCCCACCAGGTCTGGGCCCACCAGGTCTGGGCAGGACCAGGTCTGGGCCCACCAGGTCTGGGCCCACCAGGTCTGGGCAGGACCAGGTCTGGGCCCACCAGGTCTGGGCAGGACCAGGTCTGGGCAGGACCAGGTCTGGGCCCACCAGGTCTGGGCAGGACCAGGTCTGGGCCCACCAGGTCTGGGCAGGACCAGGTCTGGGCCCACCAGGTCTGGGCCCACCAGGTCTGGGCAGGACCAGGTCTGGGCCCACCAGGTCTGGGCAGGACCAGGTCTGGGCCCACCAGGTCTGGGCAGGACCAGGTGTGGGCCCACCAGGTCTGGGCCCACCAGGTCTGGGCAGGACCAGGTCTGGGCAGGACCAGGTCTGGGCAGGACCAGGTCTGGGCCCACTAGGTCTGGGCAGGACCAGGTCTGGGCAGGACCAGGTCTGGGCAGGACCAGGTCTGGGCAGGACCAGGTCTGGGCCCACCAGGTCTGGGCAGGACCAGGTCTGGGCAGGACCAGGTCTGGGCCCACCAGGTCTGGGCAGGACCAGGTCTGGGCAGGACCAGGTCTGGGCAGGACCAGGTCTGGGCCCACCAGGTCTGGGCAGGACCAGGTCTGGGCCCACCAGGTCTGGGCCCACCAGGTCTGGGCAGGACCAGGTCTGGGCAGGACCAGGTCTGGGCCCACCAGGTCTGGGCAGGACCAGGTCTGGGCAGGACCAGGTCTGGGCCCACCAGGTCTGGGCAGGACCAGGTCTGGGCCCACCAGGTCTGGGCAGGACCAGGTCTGGGCCCACCAGGTCTGGGCAGGACCAGGTCTGGGCAGGACCAGGTCTGGGCCCACCAGGTCTGGGCAGGACCAGGTCTGGGCAGGACCAGGTCTGGGCAGGACCAGGTCTGGGCAGGACCAGGTCTGGGCCCACCAGGTCTGGGCAGGACCAGGTCTGGGCCCACCAGGTCTGGGCAGGACCAGGTCTGGGCAGGACCAGGTCTGGGCCCACCAGGTCTGGGCCCACCAGGTCTGGGCAGGACCAGGTCTGGGCCCACCAGGTCTGGGCAGGACCAGGTCTGGGCAGGACCAGGTCTGGGCCCACCAGGTCTGGGCAGGACCAGGTCTGGGCAGGACCAGGTCTGGGCCCACCAGGTCTGGGCAGGACCAGGTCTGGGCAGGACCAGGTCTGGGCCCACCAGGTCTGGGCAGGACCAGGTCTGGGCCCACCAGGTCTGGGCCCACCAGGTCTGGGCAGGACCAGGTCTGGGCCCACCAGGTCTGGGCAGGACCAGGTCTGGGCAGGACCAGGTCTGGGCCCACCAGGTCTGGGCCCACCAGGTCTGGGCAGGACCAGGTCTGGGCCCACCAGGTCTGGGCAGGACCAGGTCTGGGCAGGACCAGGTCTGGGCCCACCAGGTCTGGGCAGGACCAGGTCTGGGCAGGACCAGGTCTGGGCAGGACCAGGTCTGGGCCCACCAGGTCTGGGCAGGACCAGGTCTGGGCCCACCAGGTCTGGGCAGGACCAGGTCTGGGCAGGACCAGGTCTGGGCCCACCAGGTCTGGGCCCACCAGGTCTGGGCAGGACCAGGTCTGGGCCCACCAGGTCTGGGCAGGACCAGGTCTGGGCAGGACCAGGTCTGGGCCCACCAGGTCTGGGCAGGACCAGGTCTGGGCAGGACCAGGTCTGGGCCCACCAGGTCTGGGCAGGACCAGGTCTGGGCAGGACCAGGTCTGGGCCCACCAGGTCTGGGCAGGACCAGGTCTGGGCCCACCAGGTCTGGGCCCACCAGGTCTGGGCAGGACCAGGTCTGGGCCCACCAGGTCTGGGCAGGACCAGGTCTGGGCAGGACCAGGTCTGGGCCCACCAGGTCTGGGCCCACCAGGTCTGGGCAGGACCAGGTCTGGGCCCACCAGGTCTGGGCAGGACCAGGTCTGGGCCCACCAGGTCTGGGCAGGACCAGGTCTGGGCCCACCAGGTCTGGGCAGGACCAGGTCTGGGCAGGACCAGGTCTGGGCCCACCAGGTCTGGGCAGGACCAGGTCTGGGCCCACCAGGTCTATCAGGCTGCAGGACTCCAGTGAAACCAGCAGCTCTGAACGGTTTTCTCTGCTCTAACAGAAACAAACTGTTGCTCTAATAAAGTTTTTCTTTACTGCAGCAGTAAAACTTGTCAGCAGGTAAAACCACATGATTCATGTTTCCACCTGAACTCTGCCGCCGTCTCTCGTCGTTTCTACCGTCGTCTTCAGGTGATGAAGATCAGAGCCATGTGCTGGGTTTTATTTATGCAAACGGGAAACAAATCAGGAATGATTCGGATGATAAAACATCAGTTTTTATTAATTGAATTTTTTCTTTTAAGGTCTGAAAAGGTCCCTGATCATTGCGTATAATACTGGATTTATCCGTTTTCAGATACCTGGAATTAATGATCCTGTAGATGCATTGTGATCTGGAAGCTGTAATATGGACGCGTAATTACAAAATATGTCAAGGAATATGAAAAACAAAATGAAATTAATATAGATAAAACATGAGGAAAAAGAAAATAGTTTTATTTTTTCCAGATTCTTTAACTTATTTTTAAAAAATGTTTTGATGAAAACAATTATAAAATGCTAAAATTTAAATACAAATGTACATATATTTTTGTAAATGAAATGTCTATATATATTATATAACTACAAATACATAATAATTAAAATAAAAAAAAAATAAATGCGCACCTTTAGATGCTGTGAAAACTAAACCTTGGTTGATTTGGTGCTTTTATAGCCTATCCTGACACCCTCACCAGCACCTTGCCGGATAATCTGGAAACTCTGCAATCCTGAAACAGTTTTTAAGTACATTAAAAGACAGAAATGCATCTTTGTAATAAAAATAGTCAAACTGAGCGTGAGGTCCCAAAACGGACCAACATTGATTACAAGAGATTCCTGAAGTGTCCAGCAGGTATTTTCCATGCAGAGAAAGCAGCTTCTGTTGGGGCTGAAGTTGCTTCAGCGGCTCGGTCTGGATCCTGCTGCAGCAACGCGTCACCTTCCCTCTGGAGGAACATCACCAGCGGAAACTTTCTGTTCCCCTCCTCGCTTCTGATTGTTTTGACTTTCAGAAGCCATCAGTGTGACGTTTCCTGGCGTTCCAGCTGCCGGATGATTGAGACGTTGGAACAGCAGCTCTTCTGCAGGGAACGCCATCAGCACCGTCTGTCAGCGTTTTGTTTCACGTCTTCCTGCATGAACAGGTGATCGAGGTGAGTCTGTCCATCTTTTCACTCATCATCCATACATACACCAAAACACAGGAGACAAGTTAGAAGTTCTACTGAAAATATCTCTACAGACCAGCTCTAGATGTAGACTTAGGCCGTAACTGCCCTGGTTGGAGGGGAGATATGAAGAAATGTTAGTCTATCAGCTTATCTACCTGTCAGCATGTTGTCTCCATTTTCTATTCAGTCACAAGAAGCAGAGTTTAGGTCTGTTTCAGCCTCTCTGCTTGTTTTTTTACCATTTCCTGACATCACAGCGACATTTGTTTTGTCCTTTCAGCTCCGCCTGAACGTTCCTCTGTTACCAGAGAGGGACCCGGCAGAACCCGGCCCATCTGCCTCCTCCGGCGGGAGGAGAGAGACCGCCATGATGCAGCTTTTATCCAGGAAGACCTTCAGACACTCTTTGTTTCTACATGGAGGAAGAGGAGCAGAGAGACGAAGAGCATCATGGGACGTCTGGCGGTCTGAAGCACCTGGTTGCTCCACCTGCAGCCAGGTGAGACCTAGTGGTGAGTTTTGTACACGGAGCCACAGAAAAGTGAAAAACGACGTCAGAAATTCTGGCGTCCAGGTCGAAAGATGGTTTAATAACCTAACAAACTGATGGGTTGGTTAACTACTAATGGATGGGTTCCTCCAGTTCCTCCAGGTTCCTCCAGTTCCTCCAGTTCCTCCAGGTTCCTCCAGTTCCTCCAGTTCCTCCAGTTCCTCCAGGTTCCTCCAGTTCCTCCAGGTTCCTCCAGTTCCTCCAGTTCCTCCAGGTTCCTCCAGTTCCTCCAGTTCCTCCAGGTTCCTCCAGTTCCTCCAGTTCCTCCAGGTTCCTCCAGGTTCCTCCAGGTTCCTCCAGTTCCTCCAGTTCCTCCACGTTCCTCAAGGTTGCTCCAGGTTGCTCCAGGTTGCTCCAGGTTGCTCCAGGTTCCTCCAGTTCCTCCAGTTCCTCCACGTTCCTCAAGGTTCCTCCAGGTTCCTCAAGGTTCCTCCAGGTTGCTCCAGGTTGCTCCAGGTTGCTCCAGGTTCCTCCAGTTCCTCCAGTTCCTCCAGGTTCCTCCAGTTCCTCCAGGTTCCTCCAGTTCCTCCAGGTTCCTCCAGTTCCTCCAGGTTCCTCCAGTTCCTCCAGTTCCTCCAGGTTCCTCCAGTTCCTCCAGGTTCCTCCAGTTCCTCCAGTTCCTCCAGGTTCCTCCAGTTCCTCCAGGTTCCTCCAGTTCCTCCAGTTCCTCCAGGTTCCTCCAGTTCCTCCAGGTTCCTCCAGTTCCTCCAGGTTCCTCCAGGTTCCTCCAGTTCCTCCAGGTTCCTCCAGGTTCCTCCACGTTCCTCAAGGTTCCTCCAGGTTGCTCCAGGTTCCTCCAGTACCTCCAGTTCCTCCAGGTTCCTCCAGTTCCTCCAGTTCCTCCAGGTTCCTCCAGTTCCTCAAGGTTCCTCCAGTTCCTCCAGGTTCCTCCAGTTCCTCCAGTTCCTCCAGTTCCTCAAGGTTCCTCAAGGTTCCTCCAGTACCTCCAGGTTCCTCCAGTTCCTCCAGTTCCTCCAGGTTCCTCCAGGTTCCTCCAGTTCCTCCAGGTTCCTCCAGGTTCCTCCAGGTTCCTCCAGTTCCTCCAGTTCCTCCAGTTCCTCCAGGTTCCTCCAGTTCCTCCAGTTCCTCCAGGTTCCTCCAGTTCCTCCAGGTTCCTCCAGTTCCTCCAGGTTCCTCCAGTTCCTCCAGGTTCCTCCAGGTTCCTCCAGTTCCTCCAGTTCCTCCAGGTTCCTCCAGGTTCCTCCAGGTTCCTCCAGTTCCTCCAGGTTCTTCCAGGTTCCTCCAGTTCCTCCAGGTTCCTCCAGTTCCTCCAGTTCCTCCAGGTTCCTCCAGTTCCTCAAGGTTCCTCCAGTTCCTCCAGGTTCCTCCAGTTCTTCCAGGTTCCTCCAGTTCCTCCAGGTTCCTCCACGTTCCTCCACGTTCCTCAAGGTTCCTCCAGGTTCCTCCAGGTTGCTCCAGGTTCCTCCACGTTCCTCCAGGTTCCTCCAGGTTTCTCAGGTTCCTCCAGGTTCCACCACGTTCCTCAAGGTTCCTCCAGGTTGCTCCAGGTTCCTCCAGGTTCCTCCAGGTTCCTCCAGTTCCTCCAGTTCCTCCAGGTTCCTCCAGTTCCTCCAGGTTCCTCCAGTTCCTCCAGGTTCCTCCAGGTTCCTCCAGTTCCTCCAGGTTCCTCCACGTTCCTCAAGGTTCCTCCAGGTTGCTCCAGGTTCCTCCAGTACCTCCAGGTTCCTCCAGGTTTCTCAGGTTCCTCCACGTTCCTCCAGGTTCCTCCACGTTCCTCAAGGTTCCTCCAGGTTCCTCCAGTACCTCCAGGTTCCTCCAGGTTTCTCAGGTTCCTCCAGGTTCCTCCAGGTTCCGCCACGTTCCTCCAGTTCCTCCAGGTTCCTCCAGTTTTCTCAGGTTCCTCCAGGTTAATCCGGTTCCTCCAGGTTCCTCCAGTTCCTCCAGTTCCTCCAGGTTCCTCCACGTTCCTCAAGGTTCCTCCAGGTTCCTCCAGGTTCCTCCAGTACCTCCAGTTCCTCCAGTTCCTCCAGGTTCCTCCAGTTCCTCCAGGTTCCTCCAGTTCCTCCAGTTCCTCCAGGTTCCTCCAGTTCCTCCAGGTTCCTCCAGTTCCTCCAGGTTCCTCCAGGTTCCTCCAGTTCCTCCAGGTTCCTCCAGTTCCTCCAGTTCCTCCAGGTTCCTCCAGGTTCCTCCAGTTCCTCCAGTTCCTCCAGGTTCCTCCAGGTTCCTCCAGGTTCCTCCAGTTCCTCCAGGTTCCTCCAGGTTCCTCCACGTTCCTCCAGGTTCCTCCAGGTTGCTCCAGGTTCCTCCAGGTTCCTCCAGGTTCCTCCAGTACCTCCAGGTTCCTCCAGGTTTCTCAGGTTCCTCCAGGTTCCTCCACGTTCCTCCACGTTCCTCAAGGTTCCTCCAGGTTGCTCCAGGTTCCTCCAGGTTTCTCAGGTTCCTCCAGGTTCCGCCACGTTCCTCCAGTTCCTCCAGGTTCCTCCAGTTTTCTCAGGTTCCTCCAGGTTAATCCGGTTCCTCCAGGTTCCTCCGATTCTTCCAGGTTCCACCACGTTCCTCCAGGTTCCTCCAGTTCCTCCAGGTTTCTCAGGTTCTTCCGGGTTCCTCCAGTTCCTCCAGGTTAATCCGGTTCCTCCAGGTTCCTCCGATTCTTCCAGGTTCCACCACGTTCCTCCAGGTTCTTCCAGGTTCCTCCATGTTTCTCAGGTTCTTCCATATTCCTCCATGTTCCTCCAGGTTCCTCCGATTCTTCCAGGTTCCACCATGTTCCTCCAGGTTCCTCCAGTTCCTCCAGGTTTCTCAGGTTCTTCCAGGTTTCTCCAGGTTCCTCAGGTTCTTCCAGGTTCCTCCAGGTTTCTCAGGTTCTTCCAGGTTTCTCCAGGTTCCCCAGGTTCTTCCAGGTTCCTCCAGGTTTCTCAGGTTCCTCTGACTGGGTTTTATCAGACGCTTCATGCAGCTCCTCCTAGCTGGAAGGCGGTAGGAGGAGAACCTTCAGCTGCTGGTTCTGCTGAAACCAAACGCGTTCTGTCGGTAAATAAATCAGAAATCGTCTCAGAATGTGTGAAAAGTGAAGAAGCTGGTGTCAGACTGGAAAACCCGCTTCCTATCCAGTCACCGTGCCGACAGAACGCGACTCTGCACGCCTCGTCATGTTTCTAGAGACGTTTAAATAAAGACGTAACTTTATTTAAACGTCAGAGTAGAGAATGAAGTTTGGTATAAACTGGTTTATACTGGTTTAGTATAAACTGGTGACTACGAGGAGTCCATTTCACGTCGATGTGCTGGCGACGTGTCGGGGACGACTCATTACTGCAGCGTAATCTTACAGATTATGGGTGTGACGGCTGAGAGGAAGCTCCGCCTCTCTGGGCGTGATTGACAGCATGTGGAGCTTCCATCTGGACCCGCTGGTCCTCACCGAGCCCGTCTCTGCAGAGTAAAAACCCGCTGAGCTGCAGCGGCGAGGAGACTGGCAGGCAGGAAATTGCAGAGAGTCGGAGCGTAGCTTCTCTGCAGGCTTGTCGCTGGGACGACTGCCAGACAGGAAGTAAAGACGGACAGCAGATGTCTGCGTCTTCCCTACAAGCTGGTTGCTTCCATCATGTCACTACGGAGCAGCACGTCTTCACACTGGCAGTGCGCCCATTAAACCGGGTTATCAGTCTCTTATATGGAAAAATCCATTAATAGTAAAATTATTATTATCATTATGAATGTTATTATTGTTTATATAAAAAATCATGAACAGAAAAAATATTAATATATCTAAAAAAATTCAATAAAAAATTGTAATAATAATTATTATCATCATAATTACTATTATCAATCAAGAAAAATCCTTTAATAATTAATATGACCCAGTCATTGTTAAATAAAATAAATAAGATGAAGATGTTGACTTTAATCCTGGGTCTGCAGATCCAGTAAATCTCCAGCAGGTCATCCCTGCCATCTCTGCAAAGTTTCTCAGAAAAACCAGGACTTGTTCGTCCACCTTTAGCTTCTGCAGAGTGTGTCTATAGAGAGGCCTCTCGGGGCCCGGCAGGTGTAGGGGAAGCTCGACTGGCTTTGTGTCCCTCTCAGATTCTTACCTGTGACTTTTAGAGAGTTCAGACTCGTCCTCTGGGGAGTGTCGGCTCATGAAAAGACGAGATTTGAGGCGCAGACTGGATCTTTAGGGAAGTCTGTGTTTGAGGTGTCGGTGGGATGAAGGCTGTTGCAATCTGAGGAGGTTTGACTGTAAAAATGTTTGAACTTTACAGTGCAGGACAGCTTTCTTCTCTCCAGTTATGTTTTACTTCTGTTTCTTCCTGCCTTGTAGAAACTGCAGCTCATAACTGCCCAAGCTTCATCCCGCTTGCTCGTCTAGAAGCTGAGCTGAAGGTTCCAGAAAGCAAAATGTCCAGGCCGAATTTGGGCCACTTCCGCCGATTACAGCTCCGTTACAACTTGTTACGACTCAGTTACGTATGGTTACGGCTAGGTTACGACTCAGTTACGGCTTGGCTACGACTTGTTACGGCTCGGTTACGTATGGTTACGGCTCGGTTATGACTTGTTACGGCTCGGTTACGACTTGTTACGGCTCGGTTATGACTTGTTACGGCTCGGTTACGACTTGTTACGGATTGGTTACGGCTCGGTTATGACTTGTTACGGCTCGATTACGACTTGTTACGGCTTGGTTACGACTTGTTACGGCTCGGTTACGACTTGTTACGGTTCGGTTACGGATTGGTTACGGCTCGGTTATATGTCTGTTACGGATCGGTTAGGTTACGACTTGTTACGGCTCGTTTACGGCTCGTTTACGACTTGTTACGGCTCGTTTACGACCTGTTACGGCTTAGTTACGACTTGTTAAGGCTCGGTTACGACTCGTTATGGTTCGATTACGGCTTGGTTTACGGCTCGGTTAGAGCTCTGTTACGGATCGGTTAGGTTACGACTTGTTACGGCTCGTTTACGACTTGTTACGGCTCGGTTACGACTTGTTACAGCTCGGTTACGACTTGTTACGGCTCGGTTACGACTTGTTACGGCTCAGTTACGACTTGTTACAGCTCGGTTATGACTCGGTTACGGCTCGGTTACAACTTGTTACGGCTCGGTTACGACTTGTTACGGCTCGCTTATGACTTGTTACGCCTCGGTTACGGCTCAGTTACGACTTGTTACGGCTCGCTTATGACTTGTTACGGCTCTGTTATGACTTGTTACAGCTCTGTTATGACTTGTTACAGGTCTGTTATGGCTCTGTCACGGATTGGTTACGGCTCGGTTAGAGCTCTGTTACGGATCGGTTAGGTTACGACTTGTTACGGCTCGTTTACGACTTGTTACGGCTCGGTTACGACTTGTTAAGGCTCGGTTACGACTTGTTACGGCTCGGTTACGACTTGTTACGGCTCGTTTACGACCTGTTACGGCTTAGTTACGACTTGTTAAGGCTCGGTTACGACTCGTTATGGTTCGGTTACGGCTTGGTTTACGGCTCGGTTAGAGCTCTGTTACGGATCGGTTAGTTACGACTTGTTACGGCTCAGTTACGACTTGTTAAGGCTCGGTTACGGCTCGGTTACGGTTCAGTTACGACTTGTTACGGCTCGGTTACGACTTGTTAAGGCTCGGTTACGGCTCGGTTACAACTTGTTACGGCTCGGTTACGACTTGTTATGGCTCGGTTACGACTTGTTACGGCTCAGTTACGACTTGTTACAGCTCGGTTACGATTTGTTACACCTCTGTTACGGCTTAGTTACGACTTGTTACGGCTTGGTTACGACTTGTTACGGATCGGGTACTCCTCGGTTACGGCTCGGCTACGGATCGGTTACAGGTCGGTTACGGCTCTGTTACGGCCCGTTACAGCTTGGTTACATCTCATTATAGCGCTGCCATGTGTCCCGTTGGCCAGATGAACGTGGATTACAGCGCAGATTCTGTGGGCCAGAAGTTCTAGCCGCATCTAGCTTCTACCTGCAATGTTCTGCAGCTCATCAGATTCTTACTGCCGCTGTCCTGGATAAACGCTGCTGGAAGATGTGGATCACATGTCGCCACGTCTGCAGGCAGAAAGCTAGCTTAGCAGTGTGCCAACACAGTTTCACATCCACACTGGTGTTTCCTCTGCAGCGACCGTTTCATTCTCGATATGGCTCCTCAGACGCCATTTTCTCCTTCTGACTTCATTCATCCTGGACAGACACACAGACAGAAACCTGAAGGCAGTTTTACTTTGGTGAAAACCATAGACTATGTATATAAAAGATTGGCGGAGCCTCCGTGACGTCCCCCGTAGGTTTCTGAAGAGCTGAATTGAAGCTCGGTAGGTGGTTCCTACCGCGATTGATATTGAGCGAACATCGAGCTTTCTGTAGCTAAGAGCTAACCGAGCTAACCTGGAGATAACAGGAGATAACCAGCTAATGGAATTACTTTGAAACGGGCGAGTTAGAAAAAAATTCACTCCCCCCACAGTTGTCATGAAGGTAAACCTGACCTATTAAACTTAAAATGGATTTTTGTACCAGGCTGTAAACATGTTTATTTCTACTGTAAACAGGTGTATTTCTGCTGTAAACGTGTTTATTTCTGCTGTAAATGTGTTTATTTCTAATGTAAACGTGTTTATTCCTGCTGTAAACATGTTTATTTCTGCTGTAAACGTGTTTATTTCTGCTGTAAATGTGTTTATTTCTACTGTAAACGTGTTTATTCCTGCTGTAAACATGTTTATTTCTGCTGTAAGCATGTTTATTTCTGCTGTAAACATGTTTATTCCTGCTGTAAACATGTTTATTTCTGCTGTAAGCATGTTTATTTCTGCTGTAAACATGTTTATTCCTGCTGTAAACATGTTTATTTCTGCTGTAAATGTGTTTATTTCTGCTGTAAACGTGTTTATTTCTGCTGTAAACATGTTTATTCCTGCTGTGAAGTTGGTCTTTTTAACATGGGAGTCTATGGGGATTTGCTCTGTTTTGCAGGCCCTAGTGGATGAAGGGGGAACTGCAGTTTTCCGCACTTCGTATAGACTTCATTTGTTAACCGCCAGAGGTTCCGTCCATCTTTCATATACGGTCTATGGTGAAAACGGTCGAGGGAAGGGTGGGGTTGTGTGTTCGGGCTGCGCATGTGTCCAGGTGTGAAATAGTTTTTATGTTGTGAAACACTTTGAAATGCATCTGTATGAAAAGTGGTATGTAAATAAAGTTTGGTTTGGCTGGAAGAGGAGCAGGAAGAAGCACAAAGCAGAGCCTCTGTGTTTTATAGAGCAAAGCGCTGCAGGTCACATGATCCCATCCACTCCTGCAGAGTCTGGTTTCCCCCTCAGACCCCAGAAATCCTGCATCATTGCTGGCATCAGGCGGGTGTTTGGCACCGTGTCCCTTTATGTCTTTCTCCAACGAGGAGCTTCAGTCTTTCTCAGGTAAACTGGAAGAATCTGTGACGCGTCGACCAGCCGTTACGGCTTCCAGGAGCTGAAGTTGCTTCTTGACAGCATGAAAATGTCTCACATCTTCAGGTTTGTTTCCTAAATCGTCACATTCTGCTGTTTGGGGTTCATCTGCCATTTTTAACACTCAAAGTGACGAATGGGACACGGGATGAGCAGAATGATATGATTTTTAATCAGTCAGGTGACGATGAGGCAGCTACGCTCAGAAGTCCTGCAGGAAACTTCTCTGGTTCAGAAATTCATTCGTCTCCTGATGATGACATGAAGATTCTTCGTCTCCAGTCAGGTTGCATCTCATCTTCCTCAACAGCTCCGCTGGCAGCTGGTGTGTCCCGATGGCCAGTGAAGGCACCATGACGCAAATAACAACATGAAGGCGGCGGTGAGGCGCCGGCTGTGACCTGAAGTTGTGAAGGAGCTTTTTTCAGCTCATGGCGTCCATTTCAGAGTTTTCTCTTATTATTTTCATGTTTTTTTGTCACTGAGAATTTAAATAAGTTAAAGTATTTTATTTTTATTTTATTTGCCTGATTTAATTTGGTAATTATGTTTTTAATTATTTGATTTTATTTAAATAGTTACCTTTTTTATTTTATTTAATAAATTACCTTAATTTAATTACCTAAATTTTCAATTTTGAACTTCAGTTTTTATTTTATTCTATGTAATTCCAGTTTTCTATCTTTTGTTTTCTTTAATCTATTTTATATATTTACGTGCTTCATTTTAATATTTTTTATTTCTGAATCTATTTTCACATTTTATCTCTTCAGTTCTATTTAATTTACACTATTTTATTTAATTCATTTATCTTCATTTAAATGCTTTATTGACTTTAATGAACTTTTATTTGAATTATTTGCTTTTGTTTTTATTGGTTTGAGCTCAGGTAAAACACATTTATATTGACTTACAGCTGGTATACTTTATAGGTTTTCTTTCATTAATTACAAGGAGGAACATTCTCTGTAACCTCTACAGGACACGTGTGACACACGTTCCATAAACATGTCATGTAAACATCAAGTAAACATCGTCATTTAAACATGTCATGTAAACATGTTGTAAACAGGTCATGTAAACATTGTCGTGTGAACATCGTCATGTAAACATGTTATGTAAACATTGTCATGTGAACATGTCATGTAAACATGTAGACATGTCATGTAAACATTGTCATGTAAACATTATGTCATGTAAACATGTCATGTAAACATGTTATGTAAACATTGTCATGTAAACATCGTCATGTAAACATGTCATGTAAACATGTTATGTAAACATGTTGTAGACATGTCATGTAAACATGTCATGTAAACATGTTGTAAACAGGTCATGTAAACATTGTCATGTGAACATCGTCATGTAAACATGTTATGTAAACATGTTGTAGACATGTCATGTAAACATTATGTCATGTAAACATGTAAACAGGTCATGTAAACATTATGTCGTGTGAACATCGTCATGTAAACATGTTATGTAAACATTGTCATGTGAACATCGTCATGTAAACATGTTATGTAAACATTGTCATGTGAACATCGTCATGTAAACATGTCATGTAAACATGTTGTAGACATGTCATGTAAACATTGTCATGTAAACATTGTCATGTAAACATTATGTCATGTAAACATGTTGTAAACAGGTCATGTAAACATTATGTCGTGTGAACATCGTCATGTAAACATGTTATGTAAAAATTATGTCATGTAAACATTATGTCATGTAAACATGTTATGTAAACATGTTATGTAAACATTGTCATGTGAACATCGTCATGTAAACATGTCATGTAAACATGTTATGTAAACATGTTGTAGACATGTCATGTAAACATTATGTCATGTAAACATGTAAACAGGTCATGTAAACATGTCGTGTGAACATCGTCATGTAAACATGTTATGTAAACATTGTCATGTGAACATCGTCATGTAAACATGTTATGTAAACATGTTATGTAAACATCGTCATGTAAACATGTCATGTAAACATGTAGACATGTCATGTAAACATTGTCATGTAAACATTATGTCATGTAAACATGTCATGTAAACATTATGTCATGTAAACATGTCATGTAAACATGTTGTAAACAGGTCATGTAAACATTATGTCGTGTGAACATCGTCATGTAAACATGTTATGTAAACATTGTCATGTGAACATCGTCATGTAAACATTGTCATGTAAAAATTATGTCATGTAAACATGTTATGTAAACATGTTATGTAAACATTGTCATGTGAACATCGTCATGTAAACATTGTCATGTAAAAATTGTCATGTAAACATGTCATGTAAACATGTTATGTAAACATGTTATGTAAACATTGTCATGTGAACATCGTCATGTAAACATGTCATGTAAACATGTTATGTAAACATGTTGTAGACATGTCATGTAAACATCGTCATGTAAACCAAGTTCAGTGCAGTTCACATGAAACAACATGGAAAAGACGAATGAAAGCAGGTGTCCTGCCTCACGTGTCCCTACACTTCCCCACATCTCCCTACATGTCCCCACGTGTCCCTACACTTCCCCACATCTCCCTACATGTCCCCACGTGTCCCTACACTTCCCCAAGTGTTCCAAATGTCCCCACTTGTCCATACATGTCCCCACGTGTCCCTACACTTCCCCAAGTGTTCCAAATGTCCCCACTTGTCCCTACATGTCCCCACGTGTCCCTACACTTCCCCAAGTGTTCCAAATGTCCCCACTTGTCCCTACATGTCCCCACGTGTCCCTACACTTCCCCAAGTGTTCCAAATGTCCCCACTTGTCCCTACATGTCCCCACGTGTCCCTACACTTCCCCAAGTGTCCCTACATGTCCCCACGTGTCCCTACACTTCCCCAAGTGTTCCTACATGTCCCCACGTCTCCCTACATGTCCCCACGTGTCCCTACACTTCCACACGTGTCCCTACGTGTCCCCACTTGTCCCTACACTTCCCCACGTGTTCCTACACTTCCCCACGTGTCCCTACACGTCCCCACGTGTCCCTACATGTCCTCACGTGTCTCTACATGTCCCCACGTGTCCCTACACGTCCCCACGTGTTCCTACACTTCCCCACGTGTCCCTACACGTCCCCACGTGTCCCTACATGTCCCCACGTGTCCCTACATGTCCCCACGTGTCCCTACACATCCCCACGTGTCCCTACACTTCCCCACGTGTCCCTACACGTCCCCACGTGTCCCTACACGTCCCCACGTGTCCCTACATGTCCCCACGTCTCCCTACATGTCCCCACGTCTCCCTACATGTCCCCACGTCTCCCTACACGTCCCCACGTGTTCCTACACTTCCCCACGTGTCCCTACACTTCCCCACGTGTCCCTACACGTCCCCACGTGTCCCTACACGTCCCCACGTGTCCCTACGCGTCCCCACGTGTTCCTACACATCCCCACGTGTCCCTACACTTCCCCACGTGTCCCTACACGTCCCCACGTGTCCCTACACGTCCCCACGTGTCCCTACATGTCCCCACGTCTCCCTACATGTCCCCACGTCTCCCTACATGTCCCCACGTCTCCCTACACGTCCCCACGTGTTCCTACACTTCCCCACGTGTCCCTACACTTCCCCACGTGTCCCTACACGTCCCCACGTGTCCCTACACGTCCCCACGTGTCCCTACGCGTCCCCACGTGTTCCTACGCGTCCCCACGTGTCCCTACACGTCCCCACGTGTCCCTACACGTCCCCACGTGTCCCTACATGTCCCCACGTGTCCCCAGGATGCTCTGTCCTTTCATCATCGTCAGCGGTGTCTTCCTCCTCCTGATGGTTTAATGAACGCCATCAGGTGGAAGAGGGAGGCGTCGAGGCGGAGTTGAATCGTCACATCTCTCCTGATGCTGCCGTAGTGCTCTTGGCCAAACGGTGACCTTTCGCTCTGGGCCGCTGCCTAGCAACAGTATGATGAAGCTGTTCTCACAGGACTGTGATGCGTTCAGGGTCGTCGGGGCACAGCGTGCTGCGTGTTGTCAGAGGACGGAGCTCCTCTCAGCAGCTCGGTGGGAGCTGATCCCGTCAGAACCTCCACACGCCGTACGAGTCGGACCTGGACGCCCAGGAAGCGTCTGACCTGCTGGATGTATTTGCTGCGCTCTCCTGCCCCCTGCTGGACGGTGAAAGTCCTGCTGCAGCATTCCGGTCTGAGCAGATCCTCACCGGCAGGACTAATCAGGACTATTGATCCGGACTGTCAGCAGTGAGATCCGGTTCCTCTCTAGTCCAGAACTCACAGAACCAGTTAATGACATGACACCTGGCCAGAGAAAAACCCAGAACCCGAAGAAAATCCCTCAGAACCTCCAATTATCACAACCAGGCTCTTGGACCAGCTCCAGGGACCGGCTCCAGGTCCAGCATCAGGAATGGCTCCGGGTCCGGGAACCAGCTTTAGGTCCGGTTTCAGGAACCGGCTCCGGTTCCGGCACCAGGAACCGCTCCGGGTCCAGTCAACTGGACACTGCATGGTGTTTAACTGAATGAATTGTCTGTTTTCTTCAGAATTAGTTTTTCAGATGAATCCTGTCGATGATTAATTAATTAGTGATTGATGAGGTTTGGATGGGTTCTGGTTTGGGTCTTGAACCGGTTTTTATGGAAGTAGGTTCAGCTTATCAGTAAACATGGACCCTCTGACTGAAATGTCTCATATCTGTGCTGCTATTGCAGGAAGTAATCAGAACCCCTTCAGAATAAAATACCACTTCAGTCCAGGAGATGGCAGCAGCGCTCAGTGGAGCAACACCAACTGGTACCAGTTAGATTTACCAGACACACGCAGGAGGTTCATCCATCATCCATCCATCCATCCATCCTTTTATCTATCAAACAAACGTTTCATGTCCCCACTTGTCATACATGTCTGTAAACAAACGTTTTACAGACATGTATGTTCTGTATGTTTTACTGCAAAGTGAATGTAGGAATAAAAAGACCCATTCCCACCGTCTGCAGAAATACTCTGATTACTCTCGGTGTGAGAATCCTGACTCTAAGCTGGACTTGAATCCAGATCAAAAACAGGATTTTCTTTTTTTTCCTTTCTAACCTGTCCTGTCCAGCATCTCAGCATACAGAACAACAATCTGCGTGCCGTATTTTTGCCAGACAGATTTGCTCTGTCAAGGGAGACATCTCATGTAAATAGCTGCCCTTGATAATCTGAATATTTTTATTATTATGATAATTATTATGATTTTTTTTTCTTTTTTTATTTTGCAATCATCGTCAGTCTTGATATGGCCGAGCTGGACCTGGCAGGGAAAGAGGAAAAAAAGAGGAAATGAAAGGAGGAAAAAGAGAGAGAGAAAAGAAAGGCGTGTCTAAAGCTGCTAAAGTTACAGTATTTGCAAAACAATATAAATTACTGAAAAAATACATCAAGACATAAGTAGGATAGTAACAATATTCAAAAACAGATTAAAAAAAAAGAAAAATAAAAGAAAAAGAAAATGAATGAATAAAATAACAATTACAATACCAACCGTTATTAAACATACCTACAGAGAGTCATCAGCAACATTTAGTAGGAAGCAGATGGGAAGATGAGCGCTTTGTGGGCGTGCACGTGTGACTGTTCAACCTGTGATCATGCAATCAAAGATCAGCTGAGTGCTTGTAGGGGAGCACGACCCGAGGTGTAGGGGAGGAAGCCAAGGCCCCCAGGGCCCGGCAAGCCCACCGCGCACAGAGCCCGGGCAGGCAAAGCAGAGAGAGCCTCCGTCCCCCGAGCCCAGAGCAGTGGAAGCCTCCAGGCAGGCGCCACCCGGCGCCACGAGGCAGGGGCACCGGGTAGCACAGGGCGACAGCACGCCGGCCCGGCGGGCGCTGAAGCGCGGGCCGCACAGAGAGCCGGCAGCCCACAGGCCCCAGGACCACCCGTCCCCCCCGGCAGAGCCCCGGCCAAGACCCAGCGGGCCCCGCCCACCCAGAGCAAAACCATCGCGGGCCGGCGCCACCACGATACCAGGGGCGGGATCCCCAAGGACAAGGAC
The DNA here is from genome assembly GCF_933228915.1 of Telmatherina bonti. Classification (NCBI taxonomy): domain Eukaryota; kingdom Metazoa; phylum Chordata; class Actinopteri; order Atheriniformes; family Telmatherinidae; genus Telmatherina; species Telmatherina bonti. Next base: position 6,863,893 of record NC_136614.1, read on the forward strand.
ACGTCCGTAGACCATCCCCCCAACAACCCCTCCCCACAACCCTCCCGCTGCTTCCTATCCCCCCTCTCCAGCACCCTCCCCATCCCTCTCCCTCCCAAGCCCTACTGTCCCCAACACCGTTCTCGGAACCACCGACTTCACCCCCCCCCACCGTGCCCTATATGCTGTATGTATGATGTCGGAGGGGGGCATGGGGAGGGGCACAACCAGGGGAGAAGGACTCCTCCCCTGGGCTACCAACTCCTCAGCTGGCCGCAGTAGGTGCCCCCACCTCACCGGGGACACCCCCAGGGCAGAAGGGCAAGCCTCGGCCCGCCAGGTGCTGCAGGAGGCAGCACCCCGGTTGTCTCCCCATCCCCGGCGGCCCAGCGCCAACACTCCAGGGGCCGGAGAGTCCCCGGTTCCCGCCCAGACATCCATCCAGGTCCGGGGCCTGGCGCCACCAGCAACGCCAAGACTGCCGCCGACGGGAGGAGACAGAGGGAGGATCCCCTCCGCCATGGACCCTATTCCTACCCCACCCATTCCCAACCATCCCCCTCCCTCCCACGCCCCCTGTCCACCCCCTCCTATGCTGCCAACCCTCTCCCCCCCCACCCCTCCCTCTACCAACCCACACCAAACCCCATCCCTCTACAGACACATCATAATCCCCAGGGAACCCGCCAGGTACCATAGCAGCGCGACCCCGAGGGCATGCCCCAGGCAACCAAGGCCCCCCAGGTCCAGGCCAGGCCCCCCCATCCCGGAGGGAGGCAGCCCTGAAACGCGGGGGCCCCGGCCCCCCACGCAGCATGCACAACAGCAACCCAGCCACCCAGCCCAGGCCAGCCCCCGATCGCCCTGAACTCCCGGCCGCCCCCAAGCGACCCCAGCCACCAGAGCTCCAAGCCGGCCAGGCGAGCAGCGCTCAAAGCAAAAAACAGTTCTGATGAGGACCGGGGGGGCGGATCTCTTGACATTAGTTTAAATCATCTGTAGTGATTTTAATGTTTTTAAGGTTGTGTACAAGTTAACCTGCCTTATCTAACCTGCTTTTAATTTAAACCGTGGTGGACTCTGAGCCTTTTTAGTTCTTCCTAAAGGTAAAACTGAAACTTTTGGTGAGTTTTTGTTCCAGCTGCTACGTTCCTAGAACATCTAATCAAGTTTATTTAGAAACACATGCAGAGCAACAGTTGTAAACCAAGTTCAACAGATGCTCCAATATTTAATTAAATATTTCTTTTTTTAATCTTAAACGTCATTCATTTTATTCTTTTATAATTTTCTGCCATTTTACTACAACAACGCTGATATTTTTCCTCCTGAAAGGCAGGACGTGAGAGAATGATGTTCAGATGAGAAAAGGCTTGGTCACTGCTGATCTGTGTGTGTTATTTTTACAAACTTCTGGTTGCGCTTTATGCTGCTTTATCTGTTCATGCATTCATTTACATCATTTTGGCCTAAGAATCTGACAGCTGAGGCTGTGTACAAAGAATAAGTAAAAAAAGATTAGAACTATCAAAGTATAAATAAATATATAGAAACATTCTTAAATCCCACTGTGGTGTGATGTTGCAGAGGTTAATGAAGGAGAACCCTATCCCAACCCTACAGGATCCATGACTTTTTATAAATGGTTTCTCATGAAAAGACAAATTCTGATCTTCATACAAATCCAACGCAATCCTGAACCCATCAAGGCGACAATCGATGGATGGAGGCTGCATGGGTCAGAAACAACCAAAGATGTTAAAATCTTATTAAAATGTCTCTTTTCTGTTTTTGTTTTGTATTGGTGGTTTTTTTTATGATCAGATAATTTTAAATGAAACAGAACACGATAAAGTAAGTTTGCACAATTCAGCTTCTCTGACTTCTGAAATGTTTTTCGCTTTTAACCTTCAGTTCTGCACTTTTAAGCAAATAAGTTTTCTTCACTGCAGATACAATGTTAATTTTAGTTTTTTGTGCATTTATTTGCACAAATCAGATGTGATTAAACTTATTATAACAGTTGTTTTTAATAAATAAAACAATGACAATATTACAGTTTATCTCAGGGATAAACCAGTTGTTGTGGGTGAGGGGCTAGTAGGATCCAAAGAGCGGACACTTTGAGTACAGAGAGAGGTTTATTGATTTCCCACAGATTCCTGTGAATTCTTCCAGCGGAACTTTCAGAGACTGGCGAGCATCAGGAGGCAGGCAGGCAGGGGAGCAAACAACCGAGCAGGCTTTCTCTGGCAGGAGGAAGACAGGACAGGTTACAAATCAGGGTCAAGCACAAGCAAGGTAAGCTGAGGCCGAGAGCTGTTTTACCGCAGGGCAATCAACAATCTGGCGCTGGATAGCAGGCAGAGCTGGTCTTAAATAGGTGGTTCGTTGATTGCTGAGATGTGGATCAGCTGCACCTCCAGTTCCCAGCTGACCGCGCCCACCAGGGAACAGGAATCACCACAGTACCCCCCCCTCAACGGGAGCCACCCGGCGACCGGAACTTCTCGGGATGGGCCCGACGGAAATCCCTGACCAGGGAAGGATCAAGGATGAAAGAGCGGGGGACCCAGGCCCGCTCCTCAGGGCCATAACCCTCCCAGTCAACCAGAAACTGGAAGCCCCGGCCGCGACGGCGCACATCCAGGAGACGGCGGACGGTGTACGCCGGGCGACCAGCCACAAGCCGGGCGGGAGGAGGGGGCCTGGAAGGAGGGACCAGAGGACTGGAAGACACAGGCTTTAACTGGGAGACATGGGAGGGATGAATCCGCATAGATCGGGGGAGCTGCAGGCGAACCACCGTGGGATTGATGACCCACTGGATCTCAAAAGGTCCCAGGTAGCAGGGAGCCAACTTCTTGGCGTCAGTTCGCAAGGGAATGTTCTTGGAAGATAACCAGACCTTCTGACCAGGAGCGTATTTGGGCCCAGCTGTGCGATGGCGATCGGCCTGGTGTCGACTCCGTTCCCCAGCCCGAAGCAGAGCAGTCCGAGTCGTCCTCCAGGCCCGACGACAACGGCGGATGTGGTGTTGAACTGATGGCACAGCTACTTCAACCTCTTGGACAGGGAACAGGGGCGGCTGGTACCCAAGAGAGCCTTCAAAAGGAGATAAACCAGAAGCTGAGGATGTGAGGAGTTGTGTGAGTACTCAACCCAGTCCAGATGGTCGCTCCACGATGACGGGTTGGATTCAGCCACACAACGAAGGACGGTCTCCAGGTCCTGGTTGGCTCTCTCGGCTTGACCGTTAGTCTGGGGGTGGAAACCGGAGGACAAACTGACCGTGGCACCGATGGATAGACAAAAGGCTTTCCACACCTGCGAAGTGAACTGGGGTCCTCGGTCAGAGACTATGTCAGTGGGTAATCCATGGAGTCGGAAGACATGGTGCACCAACAGGTCGGCAGTTTCCTTGGCTGAGGGGAGCTTGGGAAGAGCGACGAAATGCACAGCCTTGGAAAAACGGTCCACAATAGTCAGGATGGTGTCTTTACCTTTGGAAACCGGTAGGCCGGTAACAAAATCCACTGCAATGTGCGACCAGGGTCTGCTAGGGACAGGCAGAGGACGTAGAAGTCCAGCTGGGGGTCGATGCAAAGCCTTACTCCTAGCACAGGTGGTGCAGGCAGCCACGAAGTGTTGCGCATCCCTCTCCATGGTAGGCCACCAAAACCTGCGTCTGATAAGGGAGAGTGCGTGAGGAACCAGGATGACAAGCCAAACGGGAGGAGTGACCCCACTGGAGGACCAGGGATCGGGCGGTGTCGGGGACAAACAGTCGATCCGGGGGACCAGTACCCAGATCAGGCTGATGTTGCTGATCTGCTATGACTTGGTTTTCGACCTCCCATGAGACCGCAGCCACGATGCAGGAGGCTGGCAGGACGGTTTCCACCACGGAGTTGGTGGCTTCAGGGGCAAACTGACGGGACAGTGAGTCAGGTTTCTGGTTCTTGGAGCCTGGTCTGTATGACAGTGTGAAATGGAACCGGTTGAAAAATAGAGACCAACAGGCTTGGCGGGGATTCAATTGTTTAGCCGACTGCAAATACTCCAGGTTCCTGTGATCTGTCCAAATGAGGAATGGAACTCTGGATCCTTCCAGCCAGTGCCGCCAGTGCTCGAGCCAGCTTGATGGCAAGGAGTTCTCGGTCCCCAACATGATAATTGTGTTCCGCAGGGGTAAGACGTCGGGAAAAGTAGGCACAGGGGTGTAATTTCTGGGTCTCAGGAGATCTCTGGGACAACACGGCTCCTACCCCGGTGTCCGAGGCATCCAACTCCACTACAAATTGGCGGTTCAGGTCCGGATGGAGAAGAACTGGAGCTGAGGTGAACAGTTCCTTAAGTTTGTTGAAAGCTTGGGCTGCTGCATCTGACCAGAAAAAGGGAACTGATGGGGAAGTGAGACGTGTTAGGGGGAGAGGTGTACGGCTGAAGTTGCGGATAAAGCGTCGATAAGCGCTGCAGTTGTTTTACAGAGGTAGGAGTCGGCCACTCCACAACAGCCTTGATCTTATCAGGGTCAGCTCTGACCTGTCCACGCTCAAAGATATAGCCCAGAAATGAGATGGTATCTTTATGAAAGTCACTTTTCTGCCTTTACAAATAAGCGGTTTTCCAACAGTCTCTGAAGTACCTGTTTGACATGTTGCTCATGTTCCGAGTGAGTCCAGGAGAAAATGAGGGTGTCATCCAAATAAACAAACACAAAACGGTTAATAAGGTCTCTCAGCACATCGTTAACCATGGTCTGAAATACTGCAGGAGCGTTACACAACCCAAAAGGCATGACCAGATATTCGAAGTGGCCGAGAGGGGTTCTGAAAGCAGTTTTCCATTCATCCCCTTCCTTTATTCTCACCAAATGATATGCGTTGCGGAGGTCCAATTTAGTGAAGATTGTGGCGCCATGAAGGGAGTTGAATACAGAGTCAAGCAGAGGTAAAGGGTACTTATTCTTCACAGTGATAGCGTTTAAGCCACGATAATCTATACAAGGCCTGAGTGAACCATCCTTCTTCGAGACGAAGAAAAATCCAGCCCCTACGGGTGACGAAGAGGGCCTGATTAGTCCTGCAGCGAGAGAATCTGAGATATACTTCTCCATAGCCTCAGTCTCTGGTCGGGAGATGTTATATAGACGGCAGGTGGGTAATGGCGCCCCCGGGAGCAGATCAATGGACCAGTCATAAGGTCTATGTGGGGGAAGAGCTGAGGCGTTGTCCTTGCTAAAGACCTCCCTTAAGTCATGATAGACTGGGGGAACGGTGGACAGGTCAAGGGGAACAGGTTGGCGGCTGGAAACAAGGGTCGCAGGAACAGCTGAAAGAAGGCAGGTAGCATGACAGAAGGAACTCCAGTTAATAATCCTCCCACTTTGCCAGTCCAGGTGGGGGTTGTGCTGAGCCAGCCAAGGGTGGCCTAAAACCAGAGGGGATTTAGGTGAGTCAACAATGTAAAACGAGAAGTTCTCGATGATTACCCGAAACAATCATCTTTATAGGAAGGGATTGCAGTGTGATAGTGTAAAGAAGACTGCCATCCAGGGCCTGCGCAGATATGGGGGATGAGAGGGTCTCCAAGCCAATATGTAGCGAGCTAGATAAGGATCTATCCAAAAAATTGGCCTCTGCACCAGAGTCAACCAAGGCATCAACAGAATGGGGAACATTGTCGCTGAACAGGACTGCTGGGATGAGAGTTTTAGTGTGGGGAAGTACCTCAGAGGATGTGGTCGTCAGTACCCCCACTGCTGCTGACGACCCTGGTCTTTTGATCGGTTGGGACAGAAAGAAATACGATGTCCAGGTAGTCCACAGTAGTAACAGTCACCCGAGGTCCTTCTCCTTTGCCGCTCCTCTGGGGAAACGTGCACTCTTCCCAGCTGCATAGGCTCCTCTGAGGGAGTGGCTGTGTGAGGGAAGGATGATATGGCTCTAGAGGAATACTCCTGCTTGTCACAAGATTGGGATCTCCGTTCCCGGTCCCTCTCCCGCAGTCGGTTGTCCACCCGGATGGCGAGGGAAATTAGTCCCTCCAGGGACTCAGGCGTGTCACGGGTTGCTAGTTCATCCTTCAACCGGCTGTTCAGACCGTTAGCAAAAACGTCACGGAGAGCGTCCTCATTCCACCCAGAATCTGCGGCGGCTGTCCTGAAATCAACAGCAAAGTTAGCCACACTCGTACCTCCTTGACGGAGGCTGAGGAGACGTGTAGCAGACTCTCTGCCTCTTACAGGATGATCAAAAACCTTCATCTCATGGACAAACGCTGAAAATGACTGCTGCCTGAAACCCTGTTGTTCGTAGGCTGCTTCAGCCCAATTCAGAGCTCTCCCTTCAAGGAGTCCGATCACAAAAGAAATTTTAGATCGATCCGTGGCGTAGGTGAATGGTTTCTGATCGAATACCAGTGAACATTGACGCAAGAATCCTCTACATTTGCCTAAATCACCAGCATACGGCTTGGGATCTGGAATATGCGTCTCTCTTACGGGGTGTGCTGAGTCAGGTTGGTGAGCGGGCGGATCAGGAGCAGGCGGCTGAATCGGTGCAGGACGGCCCAAGCCGGCGACGTGTGTAGTAAGCTGGGTTAGCTGAGAGAGGATCGCATGATACTTCTGATCCAGGGTTAGCATCATTTGCTCATGTCGAGCGAGACGTGCATTCTGACCTGAAATGGTGCGCTGAAGGCTGTCAGCGGTGGCTTCCGGGTTCGCGTCCGTCGGATCCATTCAGTGGCCAGATTGTTCTGTTGTGGGTGAGGGGCTAGTAGGATCCAAAGAGCGGACACTTTGAGTACAGAGAGAGGTTTATTGATTTCCCACAGATTCCTGTGAATTCTTCCAGCGGAACTTTCAGAGACTGGCAGACTGGCGAGCATCAGGAGGCAGGCAGGCAGGGGAGCAAACAACCGAGCAGGCAGGCAGGCTTTCTCTGGCAGGAGGAAGACAGGACAGGTTACAAATCAGGGTCAAGCACAAGCAAGGTAAGCTGAGGCCGAGAGCTGGTTTACCGCAGGGCAATCAACAATCTGGCGCTGGATAGCAGGCAGAGCTGGTCTTAAATAGGTGGTTCGTTGATTGCTGAGATGTGGATCAGCTGTGCCTCCAGTTCCCAGCTGACCGCGCCCACCAGGGAACAGGAATCACCACAGTTATTAGCCATATCAGTTTATCCAGGTTGTGTTTATTGTTTGAATTGTCTTTATTTACTTCAAAAGAATTTAAAATGCTAATATTTAGTTTATTAATCTGATTTTATTCTATGATACGAGTCACGTGAGAAGGGAATTCATGGACGGAACGATAGTTGAGGAGTCTTGTTTCCCCGTCGGACATCGCTGCAGACGCGACTCCTGTAGGATAGTTGTTGCAATGCGAACTAAATGGTTAAAAATCCTCCAGGTTAACTCCGCTAACTAACAGATTACCTCAAAGTTTCCATCAGAGTTGTTTCATTTTCACTTCTTCCGCAACGCGCGCGCGGCGGTCCCGCCTCCGGCTGGAATGCCGCATGACGCCGCACGTACGTGCACGTACGACGCACGCAGTGAAGCCGTGAGAATGTTGCTGCGTGGCGCGTTCCAAACGCCGTGCGCTTTGGGGGCGTGGTCAGTGCCGTGACGTAACGTTCTTTTGTGACATCACAAAGCCAAAGGTCTTTGATGAAACTTCTAAATCTGGGCGTTTTAACAGGAAAGCTCACATTTCTCCAGAAACACAAACAAGTCTACAGTAATTTTATTTCCAAGTTTTAATTGTCGAAAGAAAACATGGCCGAACCTTTGAACACAGAACCCAAGAAGCAATTGTGGTCAAAGCTCAAGACCACTGTTGTCAAGCCGGAACAAGATCTCCTTTGGGGGATGACGCCTTCTGTCCCCAACGTGAAACCAGAGACAGACAAAGCAGGAAACGGCTTTGCTGAAAGCTTTAAAAGCTAAAGAAGCTGCAGAACAAGACGCTCTCAACCTGGTCATGTATGCCGCTGAGAAACTCCAATGGAAATCGCTTGAAGAACTGGATCAAGACTACATGACACAATCCCAGGAAATCTGGCAAGAACTGAAAGATGGTGAGTATGTCCTGTCCCCGGGACGGCTGGACAACATACACAAGAAGATTTTTAAGAATATCATCAGACAGTATGACATCAATAAAGTGTGGGACCTCCTCACCACAAAAAACCACTATTACACACAAATTGTTGCTTTATCTGTCAAAAACATCCTGGAGCGATCTTGGAAAACCATCATCAAGAAATTTTTCTCATCCATCAAGAAGGCCTTCTATGGGGACGCAATGGACCAAAGTTTGGTGAACCTTCAGAAGAAAGGGATTGGTCTGGAGAATAAGGTTTTAGATAAAAAGAAGCAAAAGTATAAAAGTGTGGTGGACAATATTGTTAAAGAGCTGATCAGGCAAAAGTATAAAAGTGTGGTGGACGATATTGTTAAAGAGCTGATCAGCCAAATACTCGCACAAGGAATGAAGAAACCGAACATAAAGACTCTTACGTTCTCCTACACGCGCATCATGGGGAAGGTCTGGAAGGAGATGAAGGACCTCGAGTTCGACATTTCCAAGGAAAAGCTGAATGAGATTCATAAACACATTTTTAAGGATATCTGTAGTAGCTTTTCTAGCCTCAGACAAGTGGAGAAATTTCTGTTTTTAGATGAAAGTATGGATCCATTGATCATCGCTTCTGTCAAGAAAATTCTTCTGAGTTCTGAAATCAAACTGAGAAACAAAGATGTCAAAACAATCATCCCTGAAAACACCAAGCTAAAGACGGATTTATTGGCAGCTCTGACACACACGGACGGACTTAAGCCGGAAGACGGTCGCCAAATCGCTGTCGACTTTGTCCTCAGAAAAGTGCTCAATCATGCCATCAATGAGATGGAAATCGCACCATTTCCCGAAAGGCTTCAAGAGATCCACGCCCATCTTTTTCCTAAGATTTGGGCCCAGGTGAAGGATTGCAACTTTAACACCTCTCCGGAAAAGCTGGAGAAAATTCACAAGGAAATTTTTCAGATGTTTCGTACAGAAAGTGGAGCCGTAAAAGAACATGTTCTGTTTTTCTTGGAAGTAAATTTCAGTTTCGTCGACGACATTATGGTCTCTGCCTTCAAAACCGCCCTGCCGAATCCCCTGAAGTCGCCCGGACTCATGAAAAGGCTGCACTTGTATGTAAGCCAAAAAAGATGGTATAAAACTCTGGAGGAGAAACTGAATGAAATAGAGGTTGAAAAGATAAAGATAGAAGTTAAACCGAAAAAACCGCGGGAAGCCTCCGAAGAAATGGCAAGAAAAGCCCTTACGCATCTGTTTAGACTCGTAGACAGAAGCGCATATTGTAGAGTACCTCAAGAACGACGGAGAGAACTTCGCAATTCCATGCTCCCGATCATCTGGGACATCATAAAAGGAGGGGATTTTTACATCGGCCCTCAATACTTGGAAAACCTTATTCTATTGATTTACGTGCACTTTTGCCAGAGCTATGTCATCAGATTGACTCCGGCCGTGTACATCATGAGCTCGAACAACCTGCTGGACAAGGTCAAGTTCATCAGTAGTTTCAAGAATTGTTTTCTGAAACTGCCACCAGGTCAGCCTCTTTCCAAAATTTATTTTCAACTGTAGAAAAACAGCAATCATTAGCTGTTTAGGTCAAGAACTTGTCAGTAATTTTGCTTTAAATGTTAAATCTAAATTATTGTGACATAGTAAAGCCAATTAAACAAACATTACAGTTCACATTTAAATGTGCAAGTTAGCCTTGCAGCTAATTAACATTTCATCACCACAACATACACATAACAAGGTACAAAGCTAACCTTTAGCAAAGCTAAATACCAAACAACACACTATGCTCTCTACCAACTTGCGCAAAAGTATGAATCCAAAATTTTAACTGCATTGACTCCCGTGTATAGATACGCCCACCCCAAGTATCAGCAAAATTCGAACCAGTCAAATATTGTATTGGTTACAAAAGTTAAAGTCCATTTTTAAAATGGAAAATTGAAAATACTTAACGTATCCCAGAGTGATAAATAAACCCCTGCTAATCACGCTTCGCTGGTTTCCAATTGCTCTGCTTCTGGCTTACAAAACAATAAGTCAAACGGCTCTTGTCTACTTTCATTCAGGGCTACACTCCATCTCTACAGTTTTGCTCCCCCAGTGAAAGAGACCTAGCATTACCTGGCAAACTCTGTCCAATCTGCAGAGTCCTTATCTAAATTTAAGAGCAAGCTACAGACTCAGCTGTTCAAGGAACATTTCAGCACTTAGTTACTAACTAGAGTTACTAACTACAGGTGCTACTTACAAAACACTAACTAGAGGTGCTAACACAAACCCACTAGCTAGAAATACTCACCAGAAAGCAATAACTACAGACATTAACTTAAAAGGGCAAACCAGAGCATGCTAACTATAAGTGCTACTGACAAACCACTAACTAGAGGTGTTAACCCAAAAGGTGCTAGCTAAAAATACTAGCCAGAATGTATTAACAGACATTGACTTGAAAGTGCATACCAGAGCGTGGTAACTTCAATTACTAGTCACAAAGCACTAACTAGTGATACTAACCTAAAAGCGCTAGATAGAAATTCATGCCAGAATGTAATAACTACAGACATCAACCATGCAAACCATAGCGTAGTAATTACAAGTGCAAGTCACAAAACCCTACCTAGAGGTGCTAACACAAAAGGGCTAGCCAGAAATGCTAGCTACAAAGCAATAACTACAGACACTAATTTAAAAGCTCAAACGAGGTCAAGTGTGGTAACTTCAGTTGCTAGTCACAAAGCACTAACTAGTGGTACTAATCCAAAAGTGCAAGCTAGAAATGCTAGCCAGAATGTAAAAACTACAGATATCAACTAAAAAGCACAAACCCGAACGTGTGAACTACAAGTGCTGGTCACAAAGCACTAACTAGAGGTGCTAACCCAAAAGTATAGGTTGAAATGGTAGCCAGAAAGGAATAACTACAGACATAAACTCAATTGTGTAAACCTGAGCGTGCTTAGTACAATTGCTAGTCACAAAGCACTAACTAGAGGTGCTAACCCAAAAGTGCTAGCTAGATATGGTAGCAAGAAAGCAATAACTGAAGACATTAACTCAAAAGTGCAAACCAGAGCGTGCTAACCACAAGTGCTAGTCAGAAAGCACTAATTAGAAGTGCTAACCCAAAAGCAACTAGCTAGAAATGTTAGCTAGAAAGCAATAACTACAGATATTAACTTAAAAGTGCAAACCAGAGCGTGCTAACTACCAGAACTAATCACAAAGCACTAACTAGAGGTACTTACCCAAAAGCGCTAGCTAGAAATGCTAACTAGAAAACACTCACTACAAGTTCTACTAAGAAAACATTAACTAGTGATGCTTATAGAAAGAGCTAGCTTGATGTACCAGCTAGAAAGAGCTAACTCGAAATGCTAGTCAGAAAGCTCAAACCCAAATGCACTAGCTTAAAGTGCTAGCCAGAAAGCACTGGCTGTTTGAACAGAGTAATAGATAGCTGGACAGCCAATTACATAGCAAGAAACGCAAGCGCAGAGCCAATCAAAGTAGTTTAAAGTGTTCATAAGGCAGGACGGTAGTCGGCTGTCTCTCTCTACCCCTGGCCCAACAACACGTCAGACCACTGGGTCAGTACACCGTATAACTGTCTCTCTGTCCTTCAGCAGAACCACAACAGTTCTGATGGATCCACAGTTATATTATTTTAGTCTTCTGTTGTGTCTTTTTGGAGTTTTTTTCATAAATTTATGTTCATTTTGAGCCAGTTTCTGGAGATTTACGTAATTTTTTTGTGTTGATTTTGCTTAAGATTTCTCAGTTTGTGGGGATTTTGTTTTTTTTCCAGTCTGTTTGTTTTTGTAAAATAGATCCAGTCTGTCTGGAGACTCTACGCTGTGTCATGGTGTCTTTTTCAATGTCATGTTTCTGTTTAACGTCTGGAACGTCTTTAAGATCCAAAATGTGACTGAGAGCTTTCCCACAACCTTCACTGAAACCTGATCATCGTGCGAGACACATACCTAAGCCTCTCGTCTTTTCACGCCAGCTAATCTCTTAGCAATACGAGGATTTAACACACCAATGACAACATAGCAAGCACACACATCTGAAACCACCTTTGTGAGGACAGACTGTGATGATGTCCATCGCTGTTACCTGGATGGACTTGTGCACGCGTCTGCCCTCCATTTTACCCGTTTTTTCTTTCATCTGATAACCTGTCAGCACCTTTTCATTGGCTGAGCTCCTACAGACCTTTTTATCTCAGATTTTTATTGGAAGCAGAACGTCTCTTGCTTTGCATGCCGGGAGGACGCATGTTTTTACCTGCAGAGACATCACACCACCTTTTTCATCTTTTCTTATTGTTTTAAAAGCATTTCATTTAAGTATTGATGTGTTTTATTTATTTTCTATATCCTTGCAATAAACATAGCTATTCACATGTAACGATATTGGTATTAGTATTGATAAGTGGGCTAGTCGCAGCACGGCAAGTTAATGTCAGAGGGCTAGTCGCCACACGGTGAGCTAATCTCTGAGGGCTAGTCGCCGCACGGCGAATTAATGTCAGAGGGCTAGTCGCCGCACAGCAAGTTTATGTCAGAGGGCTAGTCGCCGCATGGCTAGTTAATGTCAGAGGGCTAGTCGCCACACGGTGAGCTAATCTCTGAGGGCTAGTCGCCGCACGGCGAGTTTATGTCAGAGGGCTTGTCGCCGCACGGCGAGTTAATGTCAGAGGGCTAGTCGCTGCATGGCTAGTTAATGTCAGAGGGCTAGTCGCTGCACGGCGAGTTAATGTCAGAGGGCTAGTCGCTGCATGGCGAGTTAATGTCAGAGGGCTAGTCGCTGCACGGTGAGCTAATCTCTGAGGGCTAGTCACCGCACGGCGAATTAATGTCAGAGGGCTAGTCGCCGCACAGCAAGTTTATGTCAGAGGGCTAGTCGCCGCATGGCTAGTTAATGTCAGAGGGCTAGTCGCCACACGGTGAGCTAATCTCTGAGGGCTAGTCGCCGCACGGCGAGTTTATGTCAGAGGGCTTGTCGCCGCACGGCGAGTTAATGTCAGAGGGCTAGTCGCTGCACGGCGAGTTAATGTCAGAGGGCTAGTCGCCGCACGGCGAGTTAATGTCAGAGGGCTAGTCGCTGCACGGCGAGTTAATGTCAGAGGGCTAGTCGCTGCATGGCTAGTTAATGTCAGAGGGCTAGTCGCCGCACGGCGAGTTTATGTCAGAGGGCTAGTCGCCGCACGGCGAGTTTATGTCAGAGGGCTTGTCGCCGCATGGCGAGTTTATGTCAGAGGGCTAGTCGCCGCACGGCGAGTTTATGTTAGAGGGCTAGTCGCTGCATGGCAAGTTAATGTCAGAGGGCTAGTCGCCGCATGGCGAGTTAATGTCAGAGGGCTAGTCGCCGCACGGCGAGTTAATGTCAGAGGGCTAGTCGCTGCACGGCGAGTTAATGTCAGAGGGCTAGTCGCTGCACGGCGAGTTAATGTCAGAGGGCTAGTCGCCGCATGGCTAGTTAATGTCAGAGGGCTTGTCGCTGCATGGCTAGTTAATGTCAGAGGGCTAGTCGCCGCACGGCGAGTTTATGTCAGAGGGCTAGTCGCCGCACGGCGAGTTTATGTCAGAGGGCTAGTCGCCGCACGGCGAGTTTATGTCAGAGGGCTAGTCGCCGCACGGCGAGTTTATGTCAGAGGGCTAGTCGCTGCACGGCGAGTTTATGTCAGAGGGCTAGTCGCCGCACGGCGAGTTAATGTCAGAGGGCTAGTCGCCGCATGGCGAGTTTATGTCAGAGGGCTAGTCGCCGCACGGCGAGTTTATGTTAGAGGGCTAGTCGCTGCATGGCAAGTTAATGTCAGAGGGCTAGTCGCCGCACGGCGAGTTAATGTCAGAGGGCTAGTCGCTGCACGGCGAGTTAATGTCAGAGGGCTAGTCGCTGCATGGCGAGTTAATGTCAGAGGGCTAGTCGCCGCACGGCGAGTTTATGTCAGAGGGCTAGTCGCCGCACGGCGAGTTAATGTCAGAGGGCTAGTCGCCGCACGGCGAGTTTATGTCAGAGGGCTTGTCGCCGCATGGCGAGTTTATGTCAGAGGGCTAGTCGCCGCACGGCGAGTTAATGTTAGAGGGCTAGTCGCTGCATGGCGAGTTAATGTCAGAGGGCTAGTCGCCGCACGGCGAGTTAATGTCAGAGGGCTAGTCGCCGCATGGCGAGTTAATGTCAGAGGGCTAGTCGCCGCACGGCGAGTTTATGTTAGAGGGCTAGTCGCTGCATGGCAAGTTAATGTCAGAGGGCTAGTCGCCGCATGGCGAGTTAATGTCAGAGGGCTTGTCGCTGCATGGCGAGTTTATGTTAGAGGGCTAGTCGCTGCATGGCAAGTTAATGTCAGAGGGCTAGTCGCTGCATGGCAAGTTAATGTCAGAGGGCTAGTCGCTGCACGGCGTGTTAATGTCAGAGGGCTAGTCGCTGCATGGCAAGTTAATGTCAGAGGGCTAGTCGCCGCACGGCTAGTTAATGTCAGAGGGCTAGTCGCTGCATGGCTAGTTAATGTCAGAGGGCTTGTCGCTGCACGGCGAGTTAATGTCAGAGGGCTAGTCGCTGCATGGCTAGTTAATGTCAGAGGGCTTGTCGCCGCATGGCTAGTTAATGTCAGAGGGCTAGTCGCCGCATGGCTAGTTAATGTCAGAGGGCTTGTCGCCGCATGGCGAGTTTATGTCAGAGGGCTAGTCGCCGCATGGCTAGTTAATGTCAGAGGGCTAGTCGCCGCATGGCTAGTTAATGTCAGAGGGCTTGTCGCCGCATGGCTAGTTAATGTCAGAGGGCTAGTCGCCGCATGGCGAGTTAATGTCAGAGGGCTAGTCGCCGCATGGCTAGTTAATGTCAGAGGGCTAGTCGCCGCACGGCGAGTTTTTGTCAGAGGGCTAGTCGCTGCACGGCGAGTTTATGTTAGAGGGCTAGTCGCTGCACGGCGAGTTTATGTCAGAGGGCTTGTCGCCGCATGGCTAGTTAATGTCAGAGGGCTAGTCGCCGCATGGCGAGTTAATGTCAGAGGGCTTGTCGCCGCATGGCTAGTTAATGTCAGAGGGCTAGTCGCTGCACGGCGAGTTTATGTTAGAGGGCTAGTCGCCGCATGGCGAGTTTATGTTAGAGGGCTAGTCGCCGCACGGCGAGTTTATGTCAGAGGGCTAGTCGCTGCACGGCGAGTTTATGTCAGAGGGCTAGTCGCTGCACGGCGAGTTTATGTTAGAGGGCTAGTCGCCGCATATTTTCATTTAGTTAGATTTCTGCTTTATGCTCCTCTGCCGTCTGCATGTATCAACGACGTGCACGTGCCTGCACACGAGAACGCCTTCCACTACGGTGTTTAACGTTTAACGTATATTTTTGTTAATTAGTGTCAATATGTGGAGATTTGTAGCAGAAGCCACCCAGCCTTCCTCGGTGAAATGGAGGATAAACCAGCAGGACCAACCAGAATGTTCCGTGAAGAGCGGCGATATGAAGACTGTGGCGTGGTCTAGATGTCCACACTCGTCCTTCTTTACTACATGATGCGACACGAAAGCAGATTATTTATTAACTGGTAATATCTCAGACTTCCTCTGAGTTTCCTCCAACATGATTTTGCGTTGTAGAAATAATGTTGTAGAAAGTATATGTGTGTAAAATAATCCAGTATTTGGACAGTAAAAAATACGCCTGGCGTGTGGATTTTTTAATCGCTCAGCCAAAAAGTTCACCTTGGACACTTATCATCCCTCCTGCTGCTTCAACCATGTTTTCCAACAATCAGCAGCCCGTGGAGCTCATTTGCATATTCAGACTGGTGCAGATATTGATTTTTTTCCTGGTGATTATTTTCATGTTTCAGTTTCATGTTTAGCTTCATGTATGTAGATTTTTATGGAAGGACGAACACATCCTGCTGCAGTGTCTAAATGTTGATATCTGAGGTGTATTGGCGTCAGAGGTCACGGAGGTCAAGCAGGGCCATCCTATGCCAGGAAACGCCGAGTGTCGAGGGAAGAATATCTGTGTGTGGAGGGTAATATCTCAGGGAACGCTGCATCGTGAGTCGGAAATCCTTTTTGAACAAGAGAACAGGACTCTGAGTGTTTATAATGTGTGTTTGTGAAGACAGAATGGGAGGAAATGGTGTATTATTCTCAGTAAAACACCGTTTTGCTGCTCGTCCTTCTGTACAACGCCTTGGACCACCTCACTGCTTTTACAGCCCTCAAAGTGAGGTTTCTGGCAATCCCTGCTTCATTCCAGAGTTTAGGGATTATGTTTTTGTACTGCATGCTCAAATATGCAAATGAGCGGGATGGATTAATACCACATTTTTTCAAGTGTACAAGTACTTCGATTTGAATACACTGATAGGAGGACTAGGTCAGCTGCAAAAATTTATATGGTCATGGTAGGGCTGGGTATTACCATTAATTGCTCTTTTCTGCGAGTGATTTGCAACAGCCCGATCTGATTCAATATGAATTAATTCAAAGATACGTAACATATAATATTTAGACGTCGTCAGATAAGTTTTAATAAAACACTGAGTCCATTTACACGAATATCAACATCACATATATAATTAGATTACTGTAATAATCTGATTTGATGCATATAGTCCTTCTGAAATACCGTGTTCCAAAGACGGTTGTCTAGTTTTACAGCTCGTTATTAGATTTAGTTCTGACTGTGAACTTATATAATGACATCACTTCCTGTTTTTCTCAAAATTTTTAGTATTTGTTGAATATGGTGGATCCCACAGTCTTAGCGTTAGCTCCTAATGTGAGAGTCCATGGTCTTAGCGTCAGCTGCTAATGTTAGAGTCCATAGTCTTAGCGTTAGCTGCTACTGTGAGAGTCCATGGTCTTAGCGTTAGCTGCTACTGTGAGAGTCCATGGTCTTAGCGTTAGCTGCTAATGTTAGAGTCCATGGTCTTAGCGTGAGCTGCTACTGTGAGAGTCCATGGTCTTAGCGTTAGCTGCTAATGTTAGAGTCCATGGTCTTAGCGTTAGCTGCTAATGTGAGAGTTCATGGTCTTAGCGTTAGCTGCTAATGTTAGAGTCCATGGTCTTAGCGTTAGCTGCTAATGTCAGAGTCCATGGTTTTGCATTAGTTACTAAAGTAAGAGCATGTGATGCCAGCAATCGTTGGCTAATAGCTCATGTTGGAGGATGCTGTCTTGGCATTACCTACCGATGGGAGAACCCACCATCTAAGCATAATGTGCTCATTTGAGAACATGCAAGAGACTGTGATCTTAGCCTATAGCTGCTAATGTGAGAGGCCACAGTCTGTGCTAGCTGCTAATATGAGAGCATGCACTCTTAGCATTAGCTTCTAATGCAAGGGCAGGCAGCCTTAAGCCTGTTACATCCTCCACAAGAAGCAAGAACTGAGTTCTTGTTCTTGAGGCTGAAAGAACAAGAAAAAACGTCTTGTTCGGCAGGTCCATCCATCCTCCAGGAGAAGCAGGTCTGCAGTGGGGAGGGGTCACTGCGGGGGGCAGATGTCTGCTTTATGTGCAATGAACCCGGTTGTTACCTCCGCCGAGGAGGCTGTTTTCCTCAGCATCTTTTTGCTCAAGATAACTTAAAAGGTTACGGAGGGATTTTGTAAATATTTCAAGAGTTGTTGGAAATGTAAAAATGAAGAAGTGAATAAATTCTGGAGGTGATCCGGATCACCGTTTGGATCCAGGAATGTTTTAAAAGGATTCTTTAACATTGTGTTTGGTGGATGTTTCCGCTCTCCGAGTTTCTAGTTTCATATTTAACGAGCAACTTCGTCCGCGGCAGGGCGGGTCGTGCACGCGGCAGGGCGGGTCGTGCACGCGGCGGGGCGGGTCGTGCACGTAGCTGGGTCCAAGTGTTTTAATGCCACATGTAAAAATGTTGGTACTTTCTCTCCACATCGATCAGCTGTTTTATCAAAACAATCCGTTTTGCCGGCAACAACAAACACACGGAAGCAACAACTCCGCTTCCTGCTTTCTCTGTGTTAACCACGCCCACCTCCACTGTCCGACCAATCACACGATACTTCTCGCAGCCCCGCAAGAAAAAAGTTCTGCAGCCCGGTGTGTCAAGAACTGTCCTCAAACACGTCCGCGAGAACAAAATGACGTCCTTTTCTTCTCGGAGCCTCGAGAACAAGAAAAAAGTTCTCGCTTCTCGTGGAGGATGGAACAGGCTAAACCATTAGCTGCTAATGTGAGAGCCCACGATCGTAGCGTCAGCCGCTAATGTGAGAGGTAATAAGCTGCTAAATATTAAGTGTTTGTTGAACACGGTCTTGAAAACTGTCCAAATAAATAAGGATAAAGATTTCTTTTTAGTTAATTAATTTCACCTTCATGCACAAAAAAAGTTTCTCTTTCAGGGAAAATGCCAAATTTGGATTTTTACCGTGTCACAAGAAACAACTTTATTTTCTTTGCTTTGAAAAATTAGTGGATCACTTTTGACGGCACTTCTGTATTTACATTACTATTGACTTTTTTAGTATTTGATGCACCCATACTGGCATCTGTTCACTCCTAAATATTATGGAATCATAAAGCAAAAAGACTAATTTCCATATATTTCTAGGAAGATAAATGTCAACAGATTAATTCAGGTTAAAAGGTTTTTTTTGTTTTTATTTTACATATTTGAGTCATGTGTCTCAGATGCTATTTTTTCCTTTGAGGTGAATCCGATGTTCCGAATTCTGCAGAGAATCCTGTAATTTAATCAGAACCTTGACAGAGAGTCCTCACAGCTTGGACACCTGCTCAGGAGGTTGTTTGTTCATGCAGGAGGATGAAGAGAACTTTATTACAAGGCTTTATACACTTCCACACACTGCATGAATGCATGTTGTTTAAGGACATAATGGTCCATTGTTGCCTGAAAGGAAACCTGCAGAGACGTCTCCCAGGAGTGTTGTGCTACCAAAGTGCAGGTGCAGCAATACTCCGCTTCCTTCCTGTTCACTCCTAAATACCATCCTGACACTGTGCAATGGAAACAAACCAGTATGTCTGCTGGTTTTTACTAAAATAGGACTAAAACCTGACTGCGCACCAGTTCAAGAGGACTTTCTGTAGACGTATGCACGTTACAAGGTTTTTTTTCTTCACATCTCTGATATAGTGACAGAATTGTCAGAGCTGTTGAGGACGAGTGAAACAGAAACGCTGGACGTTATCAGCATGTCGAGCCGTCTCAACACTCACTTGACCTCTGACTTTTCCGCCTCTCCTCTAGATAGAGGTGAAGTCGTCTTATCCAGGACTTATTCTGGACTGAAGCAGTCAGGTCAGACACTCTCAGAAAAACGGTGGAGTGAAGGACCAGAAAAAGGCTTCTTCAAGATTTAGTGTGAAACTATTCTGTGCATTGCTTTCGGTTCGTTATTCCCGCTGTGGAGTTCGTCAATATGTTTATATTTACAAATGAACACATGACATGACATGAACACCTCATAGTGTTTGTGTTTTTTTCTGTTTGTTTATTTTCATGGCAGGTAATTTAGAAAATTCTGATCCAACCAGCAGCCAATGGTGGTTAAAAGTGAACCCTGTGGGTAGAAGTGAGGGGTTCTGGGGTTCTGGAGGGTGTTTTAGAGGAGGTAGGGTGGAGAGGGGCATGGATCGGGACTTGGGGTGGGGGTGTTTATAAGAACACAACAAGAATGTGAGTGGGATGTAGGGGTGTGGGTGGATGGTTTTGGAGAGTGGACTAAATGTGTGTGTGTGTGTGTGTGTGCAGATGTATGTATACCACGATGATGGTGTGTGTGTGTGTGTGTGTGTGTGTGTGTATGTATATACCAGGATGATGGTGAGTGTGTGTGTGTGTGTATACCAGGATAATGGTGTGTGTGTGTGTGTGTGTGTGTGTATACCAGGATGAAGGTGTGTTTGTGTGTGTGAGTATACCAGGATGATGGTGTGTGTGTGTGTGTGTGTGTGTGTGTGTATACCAGGATGATGGTGCGTGTGTGTGTGTGTGTATATACCAGGATGATGGCGTGCGTGTGTGTGTGTATACCAGGATGATGGTGTGTGTGTGTGTGTGTATACCAGGATGATGGTGTGTGTGTGTGTGTGTGTATACACCAGGATGGCGTGTGTGTGTGTGTATACACCAGGATGATGGTGCGTGTGTGTGTGTGTGTATATACCAGGATGATGGCGTGCGTGTGTGTGTGTATACCAGGATGATGGTGTGTGTGTGTGTGTGTATACCAGGATGATGGTTTGTGTGTGTGTGTGTGTATACACCAGGATGGCGTGTGTGTGTGTGTATACCAGAATGATGGTGTGTGTGTGTGTGTGTGTGTGTGTGTGTGTATACCAGGATGATGGTGTGTGTGTGTGTGTGTGTGTGTGTGTGTGTGTGTGTGTGTATACCAGGATGATGGTGTGTGTGTGTGTGTGTGTGTGTACCAGGATGATGGTGTGTGTGTGTGTGTGTGTGTATACCAGGGTGATGATGTGTGTGTGTGTGTGTGTGTGTGTGTGTGTGTGTGTATACCAGGATGATGGTGTGTGTGTGTGTGTGTGTGTATACCAGGGTGATGGTGTGTGTGTGTGTGTGTGTGTGTGTGTGTGTGTGTGTGTGTGTGTGTATACCAGGATGATCGTGAGTGTGTGTGTGTGTGTGTGTGTGTGTGTGTGTGTGTGTATACCAGGATGATCGTGAGTGTGTGTGTGTGTGTGTGTGTATACCAGGGTGATGGTGTGTGTGTGTGTGTGTGTGTGTGTGTGTGTATACCAGGATGATGGTGGGTGTGTGTGTGTGTGTGTGTATACCAGGATGATGGTGAGTGTGTGTGTGTGTGTGTGTGTGTGTGTGTACCAGGATGATGGTGAGTGTGTGTGTGTGTGTGTGTGTGTGTATACCAGGATGATGATGAGTGTGTGTGTGTGTGTGTGTGTATACCAGGATGATGGTGAGTGTGTGTGTGTGTGTGTGTATACCAGGATGATGGTGTCTTGTGTGTGTGTGTGTGTGTGTATACCAGGGTGATGGTGAGTGTGTGTGTATACCAGGGTGATGGTGAGTGTGTGTATACCAGGATGATGGTGAGTGTGTGTGTGTGTGTATACCAGGGTGATGGTGAGTGTGTGTGTATACCAGGGTGATGGTGAGTGTGTGTGTATACCAGGATGATGGTGAGTGTGTGTGTGTGTATACCAGGATGATGGTGAGTGTGTGTGTGTGTGTGTGTATACCAGGGTGATGGTGATGGTGAGTGTGTGTGTGTGTGTGTGTGTATACCAGGGTGATGGTGAGTGTGTGTGTATACCAGGGTGATGGTGAGTGTGTGTGTGTGTGTGTGTGTGTGTATACCAGGGTGATGGTGAGTGTGTGTGTATACCAGGGTGATGGTGAGTGTGTGTGTATACCAGGATGATGGTGAGTGTGTGTGTGTGTATACCAGGATGATGGTGAGTGTGTGTGTGTGTGTGTGTGTATACCAGGGTGATGGTGAGTGTGTGTGTATACCAGGGTGATGGTGAGTGTGTGTGTATACCAGGGTGATGGTGAGTGTGTGTGTATACCAGGGTGATGGTGAGTGTGTGTGTATACCAGGGTGATGGTGAGTGTGTGTGTACCAGGGTGATGGTGAGTGTGTGTGAATGTAATGGTCTGTAGGTGAGGAGGGACCGCAGGATGTCTTCGGTTGGGGGCGGTGGGCCTTTGATCTGGGTTCTCCGTCCACCGCCTCTCCTCTTCCATGTGTTCCCGCCGCCCTTTCCATGAGGTCGGGGCCTTCTGGGGCCGGCGGCAGCACGTTGGTTGGTGTCGTTGGGGCTCTAGTTGTTGGGGCGGCTGCCCTTGGCTTGTCACGTCCTTGGGGGGCCCGGAATGGGGGCGTGCCTACTGCTGCTGGCGTCTCACCTTCTGGAGGAAGCTCACTTTCTTCTGGACCTAAATCCCCGGAGCCCCCTCTCATTCCCCGCTCTTCATCACATGTATGTATGTTTCTCTCTACAAGGTGGTTTCCCTGTTTTTTCTTCTTTCTTTCTCTCCTCGTTCTATCCTCCTTCTATACGCTCCACTCTGGTCCAGCAAACAAACTCTGTAATACACACAATAATGCAAAATAAATAGAAAAATAAAATATGAATCCATAATATCAAGGAGAGCATTATATCTATACAGCTCCTCTTGGCAAAGTAAATTTGCCCAGCAGAACACAGCATACAGAACACCATTCTGCTTAAATGCTGGACAAGACAATAAGAATTAAAAAAAAGAAAAGTGAATCCTAAGCCAAAACCTGCAGTTCCCCCAGCATCCACTCGGGGCTCCAAAACAGCCCAAATCCCAGGTTTATATTCATGACAACTGGGAGGATTATAACTTTATAAACATCCATTTAGATAATTAATCCAGAAATAAATTACAGGATTTTCTGCAGAACTCAGATTTGCCTCAATGTAAAAATTTGCGTCTGAGACACATGACTCTGATGCAAATTTTTACAGATTTCTAAATAAAAAAACTTTGAACCTGGATTAACCTGTTCAGATTTATCTTCCTAGAAGTATATGGCCTTAGCTTTATCCCACTTCCCCCCATTAGCTGGTTAGCTCCCATTAGCTTATCTAGCTCTAAGCTACAGGCAGGTTGGAGTTTGATGGATGGCAGTTCTTTTCCAGAAGTGACGACACGCGTGATACTGCCATGATGGCGATGGTCGGAACCGACGACTGAGCTTTCAATCAGCTCTTCAGAAACCTACGGGTGACGTCATGGAGACTCCGCCCACTTTTTCCATACAATCTGTAATGTGATGAGGCAAAACATGGCAGCAGAAAGCTGCGACACAAATACAGAAAAGGATCGTATCACATTATAGCGCCAATATTTTAATTGTAAACCTGTATTTTATTTAAAAACACCAGGCATCTTTGCATTTTCTTAAAAACAGAAAACGTAACATGAAATGTGACACACTGGACATGTAAGCTGCTAGATGCTAAAATAATCCAAATAAAGCAATGAACAAACTGTTTTGTGTTTTTAAAATGAACTTATGTTAGATTGCGATGCATTTTAATGTAAAAGCAAGAAACTCATTGTGTTATAATAGTTTTTACTGTTAAAAAGGTTAAACTGAAAATGTAAAACCATGAAACCTGATCAATAACATGATCAATGTTATCGTAAAACCACCATTAAATTAATGTGTTATTGTAACAAAGTTAAACAGATGTTATAACATGATATATTTTAATGTAAAAACTGCATATTAATGATGAAATACATTCAGTGTGAAAAAACAGTTAAAGTGCATGAAAACAATACGGTGGTCCATCGCCATATCGCGGTTCATCATCCGCGGTCTCGCTGTTTCGCAGACTTTTTTTAATGTAGCACATTTAAGTTTATGTAAATCCTGTTTCAACCATTCTTTGTCCAAATGTTACAGCAGGAACCAGCCCGCTGTGCTTTTTATCTTGATAGGGTCGGTAAACATCAATGTGCTTTATGTCTGGGAAAAACGACGCAACAGATGAGCGACAGCAGAGAAGCTGGAATATAGTTTACAGGGTGAGTAATATTTAAGACTCACCCTGTTGTTAAATATATGTAGGTGTTTTAGAGTGTATAAAGTGTGGGAGAATGTTGAAAATTAAGCTTTAACATGCACTGAATTGTAAAAAATGAGCAAAGTCGTCATTTATAACGGTGTGTTTTCAGAATGTAACGCAGCAATAAATGAGGATCCGCTGCAAATGTTACTGTAAAATCACTGCATTCAGAACGTTATTAGACAAGACATTTTATTGTTGAAAAATACTTTATTCTGCTTTATTGTGATCCATTTTATTGTAAAAACACTAATCGCTGTCATATGAGGGTTCCTTCCTGCTTTTGTTGCTCAGTCTCTCCTCGCTCTCCACCTGGAGAACACGTAATGAGAAGCACACCTGTCCCCATCACTACCATTATAAAACCAGATCGCTCCACCATAGCAGCTACCACACCAGATCTCTCCCACTTGATTCCTTTCCTGATTCTTTTTTTTTTTTTTTTTTTAATTAAAACCTTGCTACCACTTTCTGCAACTTAAGTCCTTCTTTTAGAGAAATATGACAACTGTGTTATTACACGACACGTTTTATTTAAAAAAAACCACATAATTTATCATTTCATATTGCAATACGGTTTATTGTAAGAACACCAAACTTATCACAGTTTAATTCAATATGCTTTATTTAAATATATATATATATATATATATATATATATATATATATATATATATATATATATATATATATATATATATATATATATATATGTATAGATAGAGATAGATATATATATATATATATATATATAGATATATATATATATATATCTATATATATATATATATATATATATATATATATATATAGATATATATATATATTGTTATACTGCAATATATTTCATTCTAAAAAAAAAAAAACCTGAAACTTGTCATTTTATACGTTTTATTGTGAAAAATAAACAAATGTTATAACACAATATATATCATTCTCAAATAAAAACCAAACAAACAAGAGAAATGTTCCTAGTCGCTGTCGTTTGGCTTTTGTCCCAGTTTCACAACACAAGGATGCAAATTATCCTTTAATATGAACGAGATGTGTTGCAGCAGAAAAACACCTAGCAGCCCTCTAACATCAGACGTGGACCTGGTCTTTGCATTTCAACAGGACTGAATAGATTAAATACACACTGTATGAATATTATTTTATCATTGAACTATAAAACAGCCAGTATGACGACTAAACCCGCGCCTGTAAAATTGTTTCACATCCATTTCCCGACTAAATCTGAAAAATGGAAGCAAAATGACCGGCCCTCGTTGGTCACCTTCATGAGAGTCTTGAAGGACCCTTTACTTTATCAGAGGGAAGGAGAACAGCGACGAGCTTCCAGTCGTGAGGAAGGTGAAGGAGTCCTGGAGAGACTTAAACCTGTAATCTCCAAACACGTCAACATGCACTCAGAACCGCTGAGGAACTCTGGAACCTGCAGCCAAAGAAAGCGAGAAATACCTGTCATCAGCTGGACCACCTTCTTTACATCCTGTTAACACCAACATGATCCCACATGACTGACGAAGAACCGAACATTACTGCAGCATATCTGAAGAAGAGGAGGGTACAGCTACTGGACTGGTGTGCAGCAGTCCTGACCTGAAAGAACCATGACCTAAAATCCCAGCTCTGTAGTTGCCCTCAATGTATTCATGCTGTTTATCCTAAAGCTAGAAATTATATTCATTTAAACACCTTAAAACCAAATTAATGTACTAAATAATACCAAGTCTGAAATAAGACGGAGAGGACGCGATGAGCCCGTTGTTAGCTCGCAACACAGACTGGCTTAAAGTGCTAACGAGGATTCAGAATGAATACAGAGTATATAGTATCGTGTTCCTCTGAAACATGGCGGCAGGAACATTTCCTGGACTTTTTTTTTTTTTTTTTTGTCTCATGCAGCATTTAAGCAGACAAAATGGATTTTCTGGACATTTCCTGGACTCTAATCTGTCTGGAAACTAGTTTGTGGACGCATGTGGACCTGACTGTCCAGAGAAGAATGCTGCAAAAGCTGCTGAACATTACATTTGATTTGACGTTTTATTTCAACATAAGTGCAAATAAATAGAAGCCAAAGAAACTTCAATGTAACGAAAAGGGAAAACGCTAACCCTATCCTCCTGCAGCATCCAGCTTCCAGCCACTGTTGCCAACTTGGCGACTGTCTCGCTAAATCTGGAGACTTTCCAAACACCCTTGGCGACTTTTTTTGTGAAAAGCGACAAATCTAGCGACTTTTACTGGAGTTATCGGAGACTTTTCCCCAGGTAGCAAATTTAGTTTGGTTTGCCAGAGGTGGCCCACACATGGGCCAGCCTGCGGCATGCTGTAGAAATACTGGTGGCCCAGATCTGGCCCAGACCTGTCTGCTACCTGGGTCTGGTGTTTTGGCGACTGACTTGAAAGCACAGATTGTGAAGTTATTGTCACGAACAAGCAGCCAGAGCCCCTCCCAGTCTAAAGCACTCCCAGGCGGCCAGTCCCAGTCGACTCCGGCTGCAGGAGCACCAGTCAGAGGAGCAGAGAGGTCACCTGCACAATTCCACCTACACAGTTAAAATGAACAGCGCATGTGCAAATCCGCCACTGATCCCGCTCTGGATTACAGAGTGGGATGTAAAGTTTTTCACGTCACTCCAAAATAATTAATTATATTTGGTTACATTCACAGCTTCTGTCACTGACTCACCTCATCCACTGTGTGTGACACAAGCATATTTATCTGGCTCCTCATGTCTCTAGAAAGTACAGAAAGCAGTGGGAATCAAACCCTGAATTAAAAGCTGGCTGAAGCCGTTTGTTGTAGGCGATACGAGGACATTCTGCCTGGATTAGAAGACTGATTTCTATGCTAAACTCTGCGATTAAAAAAATTTTTAAAAATACACATGACAACTCAAAAATAAATCCATAAAGCAAAGCCTTATAATAGTTCAACCCAAAGCAAGCTAAAGCTGAAAAAAAACTCAAGTAAGTGGGTAAAATTAAGAAAACTACAAAAACTAATTCTAAATAAATCTCTGCTAAAGTGTATTTTGGGTCACCGTGCCATGTCCAAGGTTGGACATGCAGCTAGCTCTTCCACACAACATAACAATCCTTTGGTTAAATTTGATATTTGATAATCTAACATTTAATAAAGCAGGACAAAGCTGATTCATACAATGTGAGTCTAATGGTATTCAAAATTATTTTTCAAAGTGATAGACTGTTTCAGAGGCAAAAACCCCCAATAACCATTAGAAGAAGTTTATTCATACTACTAAACATGTTTAGGGTGGTTTTGGCTGACCTTGTGTTTCTCCCACGTTATTCCTCTCTCCAACAAGGTCCATTATATTACATGGAGAATTATGCAAATTAGGCAATGATGTCATTTAGTGACTTTTAGAACAGGCAATAGCTACTTTCGTTACTAAGGAGTTGGCAACAGTGCTTCCAGCTGCAGGCAGAGCAGGAGGTGATCAGGGGGATCCCGAGGCGTTCCCAGGCCAGCCGAGAGATGTAATCCCTCCAGCGTGTCCTGGGTCTTCCCCGGGGTCTCCTCCCAGAGGGACGTGCCTGGAACACCTCACCAGAATCATTTTAACACAGTAACTTTTCTCAAATTAATTAATTGTAATTGATTAATAACGTCCCACCTCAAATGACAAATATCTGTCGAATGTGAATATCAAGAAAAAAATCTACGTCAGTTTGAAAAAAATACTGATGTGGACATTCTGTTGACAGCGATTCCATAAAAAGATATT
Organism: Telmatherina bonti; assembly: GCF_933228915.1. NCBI lineage: Eukaryota > Metazoa > Chordata > Actinopteri > Atheriniformes > Telmatherinidae > Telmatherina > Telmatherina bonti. Next base: position 6,891,311 of record NC_136614.1, read on the forward strand.
GCCTTGCATATTATCAGGATGAAATATTCAGAGGAGGTTAGTAAAAGTCTCTAGGTGAGATATATAAATAATCTATAAAACATACAATAATCCAGCTGCACCGTTAAACAGTTATTTTGTTGAAGCACTTTCTGTTGGAAGGTGGAAGTCCTCTTTAGCTTTAGCTGTCCAGCAGACCTATGAAGGTTTTTCTCCCAAATGATTAAAGCTCCAGTTTCAGTAGAACAACCCCACAGCATGACACTGCAGCCACCATGCTTTACTGTGGGAACCCTCTAATTCTGCTGATGTGAAGTGGTTTTGTTTAGGAACTGTGATGCATCATAAGTGCAAAACAAACTTCTCGGAGCCTCTGAGGGCCACTAAGAGGGCCATTTTATATCCCTGTGAGTGAGTTCCCTTGAAAGCTTTATTTGGATTCAATCAGTTTCTGTAGGTGGAAACCGCTCTCCTCGTGTTGGCATGTGTGAGGTATGATGTTTGCAGTGAGAGCTGCTGTTGGCTCAAACGTCCTGCTTAGCATCTGTGTCACCTCGGCTCACATTGCCGCCACGCACATTCCTAATGCTGCACACACAAACACAAAAACACACACACACATACACAGAACTGCTCAGAACTGTGGAGAACACAGTAGCCATCAGCAGCACCCATGTCAGATAAAACAAGCATTTAAATCAATTCGGGAATTCATTTTTTGAGACAATGTGACGTGTTAGCTAACAGGCCAACTGCAGAGGTCTTAACCCTTTGACGCATTAACTCCACTTCACCTATTTTAAGACTGTTTTCTAGTAAATGCATGAGTGAAAGTTGGATATCACCACATCATCAATACCCTGCCATTTACTGCAGAATACAGCTGCATTTCCCCTAGGACCGCACGCGAGACTGTCCGATTGGCCCATGACCGCACGCTGGACTTTGTCCGATTGGTCCAGGACAGCGTGGAAGATTTTGTCCAACTGGCCCAGGACAGCGGGGTTGATTCTGTCCGACTGGCCCAGGACAGCGTGGTAGACTCTGTCCGACTGGCCCAGGACAGCGTGGTAGACTCTGTCCGACTGGCCCAGGACAGCGGGGTTGATTCTGTCCGACTGGCCCAGGACAGCGTGGTGGACTCTGTCCAACTGGCCCAGGACAGCGGGGTTGATTCTGTCCGACTGGCCCAGGACAGCGTGGTGGACTCTGTCCGACTGGCCCAGGACAGCGTGGTGGACTCTGTCCGACTGGCCCAGGACAGCGTGGTGGACTCTGTCCGACTGGCCCAGGACAGCGTGGTGGACTCTGTCCGACTGGCCCAGGACAGCGTGGTGGACTCTGTCCGACTGGCCCAGGACAGCGTGGTGGACTCTGTCCGACTGGCCCAGGACAGCGTGGTGGACTCTGTCCGACTGGCCCAGGACAGCGTGGTGGACTCTGTCCGACTGGCCCAGGACAGCGTGGTGGACTCTGTCCGACTGGCCCAGGACAGCGTGGTGGACTCTGTCCGACTGGCCCAGGACAGCGTGGTGGACTCTGTCCGACTGGCCCAGGACAGCGTGGTAGACTCTGTCCGACTGGTGGACTCTGTCCGACTGGTCCAGGACAGCGTGGTAGACTCTGTCCGACTGGTGGACCCTGTCCGACTGGTCCAGGACAGCGTGGTGGACTCTGTCCGACTTGCCCAGGACAGCGTGGTAGACTCTGTCCGACTGGCCCAGGACAGCGTGGTAGACTCTGTCCGACTGGTGGACTCTGTCCGACTGGCCCAGGACAGCGTGGTGGACTCTGTCCGACTGGCCCAGGACAGCGTGGTGGACTCTGTCCGACTGGCCCAGGACAGCGTGGTAGACTCTGTCCGACTGGCCCAGGACAGCGTGGTAGACTCTGTCCGACTGGTGGACTCTGTCCGACTGGTCCAGGACAGCGTGGTAGACTCTGTCCGACTGGTGGACCCTGTCCGACTGGTCCAGGACAGCGTGGTGGACTCTGTCCGACTGGTCCAGGACAGCGTGGTAGACTCTGTCCGACTGGCCCAGGACAGCGTGGTGGACTCTGTCCGACTGGTCCAGGACAGCGTGGTAGACTCTGTCCAACTGGCCCAGGACAGCGTGGTGGACTCTGTCCGACTGGTCCAGGACAGCGTGGTAGACTCTGTTCGACTGGTCCAGGACAGCGTGGTAGACTCTGTCCGACTGGCCCGGGACAGCGTGGTAGACTCTGACCGACTGGCCCAGGACAGCGTGGTAGACTCTGTCCGACTGGTGGACTCTGTCCGACTGGTCCAGGACAGCGTGGTGGACTCTGTCCGACTGGTCCAGGACAGCGTGGTGGACTCTGTCCGACTGGCCCAGGACAGCGTGGTGGACTCTGTCCGACTGGCCCAGGACAGCGTGGTAGACTCTGTCCGACTGGTGGACTCTGTCCGACTGGTCCAGGACAGCGTGGTGGACTCTGTCCGACTGGTCCAGGACAGCGTGGTAGACTCTGTCCGACTGGCCCAGGACAGCGTGGTGGACTCTGTCCGACTGGCCCAGGACAGCGTGGTAGACTCTGTCCGACTGGTGGACTCTGTCCGACTGGTCCAGGACAGCGTGGTAGACTCTGTCCGACTGGCCCAGGACAGCGTGGTGGACTCTGTCCGACTGGTCCAGGACAGCGTGGTAGACTCTGTCCGACTGGCCCAGGACAGCGTGGTAGACTCTGTCCGACTGGCCCAGGACAGCGTGGTAGACTCTGTCCGACTGGTGGACTCTGTCCGACTGGTCCAGGACAGCGTGGTGGACTCTGTCCGACTGGTCCAGGACAGCGTGGTAGACTCTGTCCGACTGGCCCAGGACAGCGTGGTGGACTCTGTCCGACTGGTCCAGGACAGCGTGGTTGATTCTGTCCGACTGGCCCAGGACAGCGGGGTTGATTCTGTCCGACTGGTCCAGGACAGCGCGGTTGATTCTGTCCGACTGGCCCAGGACAGCGGGGTTGATTCTGTCCGACTGGCCCAGGACAGCGCGGTTGACTGTCCAATTGGCCCAGGACAGCGGGGTTGATTCTGTCCGACTGGCCCAGGACAGCGGGGTTGATTCTGTCCGACTGGCCCAGGACAGCGGGGTTGATTCTGTCCGACTGGCCCAGGACAGCGGGGTTGACTGTCCAATTGGCCCAGGACAGCGGGGTTGACTGTCCAATTGGCCCAGGACAGCGGGGTTGATTCTGTCCGACTGGCCCAGGACAGCGCGGTTGATTCTGTCCGACTGGCCCAGGACAGCGCGGTTGATTCTGTCCGACTGGCCCAGGACAGCGCGGTTGATTCTGTCCGACTGGCCCAGGACAGCGCGGTTGATTCTGTCCGACTGGCCCAGGACAGCGGGGTTGACTGTCCAATTGGCCCAGGACAGCGGGGTTGATTCTGTCTGACTGGCCCAGGACAGCGCGGTTGATTCTGTCCGACTGGCCCAGGACAGCGCGGTTGATTCTGTCCGACTGGCCCAGGACAGCGCGGTTGATTCTGTCCGACTGGCCCAGGACAGCGGGGTTGACTGTCCAATTGGCCCAGGACAGCGCGGTTGATTCTGTCCGACTGGCCCAGGACAGCGCGGTTGACTGTCCAATTGGCCCAGGACAGCGCGGTTGACTGTCCGACTGACCCAGGACAGCACGGTTGATTCTGTCCGACTGGCCCAGGACAGCGCGGTTGATTCTGTCCGACTGGCCCAGGACAGCGCGGTTGATTCTGTCCGACTGGCCCGGGACAGCGCGGTTGATTCTGACCCAGGACAGCACGGTTGATTCTGTCCGACTGGCCCAGGACAGCGCGGTTGATTCTGTCCGACTGGCCCAGGACAGCGCGGTTGATTCTGTCCGACTGGCCCGGGACAGCGCGGTTGATTCTGTCCGACTGGCCCGGGACAGCGCGGTTGATTCTGTCCGACTGGCCCGGGACAGCGCGGTTGATTCTGTCCGACTGGTGGACTCTGTCCGACTGGTCCAGGACAGCGTGGTGGACTCTGTCCGACTGGTCGACTCTGTCCGACTGGTCCAGGACAGCGTGGTGGACTCTGTCCGACTGGTCCAGGACAGCGTGGTAGACTCTGTCCGACTGGCCCAGGACAGCGTGGTGGACTCTGTCCGACTGGCCCAGGACAGCGTGGTAGACTCTGTCCGACTGGTGGACTCTGTCCGACTGGTCCAGGACAGCGTGGTAGACTCTGTCCGACTGGCCCAGGACAGCGTGGTGGACTCTGTCCGACTGGTCCAGGACAGCGTGGTAGACTCTGTCCGACTGGCCCAGGACAGCGTGGTGGACTCTGTCCGACTGGTGGACTCTGTCCGACTGGTCCAGGACAGCGTGGTAGACTCTGTCCGACTTGCCCAGGACAGCGTGGTAGACTCTGTCCGACTGGCCCAGGACAGCGTGGTAGACTCTGTCCGACTGGTGGACTCTGTCCGACTGGTCCAGGACAGCGTGGTGGACTCTGTCCGACTGGTCCAGGACAGCGTGGTGGACTCTGTCCGACTGGTCCAGGACAGCGTGGTGGACTCTGTCCGACTGGCCCAGGACAGCGTGGTGGACTCTGTCCGACTGGTCCAGGACAGCGTGGTGGACTCTGTCCGACTGGTCCAGGACAGCGCGGTTGATTCTGTCCGACTGGCCCAGGACAGCGCGGTTGATTCTGTCCGACTGGCCCAGGACAGCGCGGTTGACTGTCCAATTGGCCCAGGACAGCGGGGTTGATTCTGTCCGACTGGCCCAGGACAGCGCGGTTGATTCTGTCCGACTGGCCCAGGACAGCGCGGTTGATTCTGTCCGACTGGCCCAGGACAGCGCGGTTGATTCTGTCCGACTGGCCCAGGACAGCGGGGTTGATTCTGTCCGACTGGCCCAGGACAGCGCGGTTGACTGTCCAATTGGCCCAGGACAGCGCGGTTGATTCTGTCCGACTGGCCCAGGACAGCGGGGTTGACTGTCCAATTGGCCCAGGACAGCGCGGTTGATTCTGTCCGACTGGCCCGGGACAGCGCGGTTGATTCTGTCCGACTGGCCCGGGACAGCGCGGTTGATTCTGTCCGACTGGCCCGGGACAGCGCGGTTGATTCTGTCCGACTGGCCCGGGACAGCACAGTAGACTGTTAACCATGTAGTTCAGCTGAAAGCAGAAACACACAGAGAAACTGCTGCTGTTTGTGAATGAACCTGCAGGACAACTCAATAAAGAGTGTTCCTGTCAATGTGGCCCCGCCTACACGAAGGTCAGAGGCAGACCAAGAGGACCTCAAGACCCCACACACACAAATACACACCCACGTACCTAAAATCCTATAGCTCCTCACTGCCAACCTCCCTGTGCCATCCTATCCACTCCTCCCCCCAGCATCACCCTTCCAGTCTCTCACCTTTTACTCACACCTCTCCCTCCCAACATGCCCTGTGAGAGAGCCGGGCCCTACCCGCCCCCAGTGTCCCACCACAATCGTCCACAAAGACAATATGATCTCCATCAAATCATGCTGATACCCGTCTCAGCATCGATACGATCAGTGTTTGGATTGAGCTACCGAATCCCAACAAGCGCTGCAGACATAAACTAGCTAGAAAGCTGCCATCTGGTACATCTATACTGGGTTTGTTTTACTGCACATGTCCCCCCCCAACCCTTTAAATAGATGATTATTGGTAGCAGTCTGCTGGATGGTTTTCATCAGAAAGATCGCTGGGACATTAAGCTAAAGCGTGAGCTAATGCTAACACAGCGTCAGAAACTCGGACCTGATCCGAACAATGTGGAAGCTGAGGACTAACTGCAGACCTCAGATCAGTTGGTGCAGAAATTCTCCTCTCCAGGAACGTGAACTGGTCCATTGTGCCCCCCCGACCCCACACGTTCCTCTGATTGGCCTGCAGCTCATGCATGTGTGTGCGTTGCTGCTTGTGGCACTTTCTAAACAAAGAAAGTGGGTGTGGGAAAAACCTGCTCGCCCCTTCAGGACACTGCGCCTCGCACAGTCAACTGACCTCCGACTCCCCCCGTTCTCCCAGCACCTTATCTTAAAATGTGTGTGTTGTGTCAGAGTGTTGTTGCTGGGAAAATCCCATCGCTTTTAATAAAATTTTACTCACTGACATCTCATGTCGACATCACTTCTCCTTCAGAGTGGTGAAATTAAACTTGTTTAAGTTTGAAAACTTTTAGAGATTAATGTAAATATGATTAAGAATTACAGAAAATATGGTGTTATGTGTCAGTTTGTCATTAGATGCTGTTTAGCATTCTTCCTTTAAAACTCCACGACAGCTCGAGCGACTGAACAGCAGTGTGTAAGTGTGATGGTCATGTGACCCTCCAGCTGGTCTACGGAGGTTTTCCAGCGTTTCTATCCGTCCAGGAGGTTTACAATCCAGACACAACATGTAGAGTTTATTCAGAGACTCTAGATGGTAAATCCACAATGATCCATGATAACACTGTAACCGTAATTAATTCTGCCACCATTCTGGTTCCTACCCACCCTTGTTTCAGGGGAAAAGAAAAAACTGACGGAGACATTTTCCTAGAGAAGTTTCCAGAGAGTAAAGCTCATACTGTAAATGCTGTTCTGGCGTTTTGGACAATAAAAGATTGTTAAAGAAACATCAGCTGTAGCCCGGCTGGAATATGTTACCAAAAGAAGAAATAATGGTGATAACATTATTATTTATCACATCTTCATTACCACCACTACTGTGTTGCTAAGAAACGTCAGAAATGAAGATGAAGTCGCTTCCTTCTGTTGTCAAAAAGAGTATTTATAACTTATTCTTACAGGCGGTCCTCGGATTACGCGGTTCTCAACTTACGTCTGCACGGAAACGTCACGTCTGCACGGAAACGTCACGTCTGCACGGAAACGTCACGTCTGCACGGAAACCTCACGTCTGCACGGAAACCTCACGTCTGCACGGAAACCTCACGTCTGCACGGAAACGTCACATCTGCACGGAAACCTCACGTCTGCACGGAAACCTCACGCCTGCACGGAAACCTCACGTCTGCACGGAAACCTCACGTCTGCACGGAAACCTCACGTCTGCACGGAAACCTCACGTCTGCACGGAAACGTCACGTCCCCATGGAAACCTACTGCATGCTGGCTGGGATTGTTTTAACTCCATACTTGGACAAAGAGATGATATTTGTCCTTTTTTTCACAGTGAGGTCACCCTGCAAGACTCCAACAATTTATTTGTAGCTCCATTATAAAGGCTCTCTTTTTTTTTTCTCCTCGTCTCTTACATGCAACATTATCCTATTAAGACCAGATATTAACCTGAAATGGGTGTTGGAGAAACTACATTTCACCTAAATTTTTCCTGCCTGAAACACCAGCAGCTACTGGGTAAATACCACCGTAGCTGAATTATGACAGACACTTGACAGGATTCTGACTTTTACTGTCTGGAGAGATCTCAGAGAAGAGACAGCATGAAGATGTTGCTGAAGATGTTAAATTACAGACATAAAGATTTGGCAAATATGTCAGAAGTTATTTTCCCATTTAGAATATTTACTCTACAGGCGTTTTCACTGCCAAAGCTCCACCGCTGTTGATGGAACACCAGCTGTAGCTTCAACGCGATATCAGTTCATCCTGCAGATACAGAACCAGAACCAGTCCCGTCTGCAGCTACATGACACCAGAATGATCAGCATCAACTACAGCATCTACTCACCCACTAAGCCATTACTCACCTCCAGGTTTATTTATTTTGCACAATGTAAACAGTTTGGTATGTGCTCTTCACTTCAATCAGTGTTATACATCAATTAAGTACTCAAAAATATTAATCAGTGGAAAGTTAATGATGAGTTAATGTTTCATCTGAATTAAGTACTAATTTAGCGTCTTCACCATAGACCATGTAAGAAAGATGGACGGAGCCTCCGGTGGTTAAAAGTGAAGCCTATGCAGAAGTGTATAAAACTGCATTTCCCCCTTCATCCACTAGGGGCTGCAAAACAGAGCAAATCCCCATAGACTCCCATGTTAAAAAGACCAACTTCACAACAGAAATAAACATGTTTACAGCAGAAATAAACACGTTTACAGCAGGAATAAACATGTTTACAGCAGAAATAAGCACGTTTACAGCAGGAATAAACGTGTTTACAGCAGAAATAAACACGTTTACAGCAGGAATAAACACGTTTACAGCAGAAATAAACACGTTTACAGCAGAAAAAAACATGTTTACAGCAGGAATAAACGTGTTTACAGCAGAAATAAACACGTTTACAGCAGGAATAAACACGTTTACAGCAGAAATAAACACGTTTACAGCAGAAAAAAACATGTTTACAGCAGGAATAAACGTGTTTACAGCAGAAATAAACACGTTTACAGCAGGAATAAACACGTTTACAGCAGAAGTAAACACGTTTACAGCAGGAATAAACACATTTACAGCAGGAATAAACATGTTTACAGCAGGAATAAACACGTTTACAGCAGAAATAAACACGTTTACAGCAGAAAAAAACACGTTTACAGCAGAAATAAACATGTTTACAGCAGGAATAAACGTGTTTACAGCAGAAATAAACGCGTTTACAGCAGGAATAAACGTGTTTACAGCAGAAATAAACACGTTTACAGCAGGAATAAACATGTTTACAGCAGAAATAATCACGTTTACAGCAGAAATAAAAACGTGTTTACAGCAGAAATAAACATGTTTGCAGCAGGAATAAACACGTTTACAGCAGAAATAAACACGTTTACAGCAGAAATAAACATGTTTACAGCCGAAATAAACACATTTACAGCAGGAATAAAGATGTTTACAGCAGGAATAAACATATTTACAGCAGAAATGAACACGTTTACAGCAGGAATAAACACATTTACATCAGGAATAAACATGTTTACAGCAGGAATAAACATGTTTACAGCAGAAATAAACACGTTTACAGCAGGAATAAACGTGTTTACAGCAGGAATAAACACGTTTACAGCAGAAATAAACACGTTTACAGCAGGAAAAAACGTGTTTACCGCAGAAATAAACACGTTTACAGCAGGAATAAACGTGTTTACAGCAGAAATAAACACATTTACAGTAGGAATAAACACATTTACAGCAGGAATAAACATGTTTACAGCAGAAATAAAGACGTTTACAGCAGAAATAAACATGTTTACAGCAGAAATAAAGACGTTTACAGCAGAAATAAACATGTTTACAGCAGAAATAAACATGTTTACAGCAGGAATAAACGTGTTTACAGCAGAAATAAACACGTTTACAGCAGGGATAAACATGTTTACAGCAGGAATAAACACGTTTACAGCAGAAATAAACACGTTTACAGCAGAAATAAAAACATTTACAGCAGAAATAAACATGTTTACAGCGGGAATAAACATGTTTACAGCAGAAATAAACACGTTTACAGCAGAAATAAACATGTTTACAGCAAGAATGAACACGTTTACAGCAGAAATAAACACGTTTACAGCAGAAATAAAAACATTTACAGCAGAAATAAACATGTTTACAGCGGGAATAAACATGTTTACAGCAGAAATAAACACGTTTACAGCAGAAATAAACATGTTTACAGCCGAAATAAAGACGTTTACAGCAGGAATAAACATGTTTACAGCAGGAATAAACATGTTTACAGCAGAAATAAACACGTTTACAGCAGAAATAAAAACGTTTACAGCAGGAATAAACATGTTTACAGCAGGAATAAACATGTTTACAGCAGAAATAAACACGTTTACAGCAGAAATAAACACATTTACAGCAGGAATAAACACATTTACAGCAGAAATAAACATGTTTACAGCAGAAATAAACATGTTTACAGCAGAAATAAACACGTTTACAGCAGAAATAAACACGTTTACAGCAGAAATAAAAACGTTTACAGCCGAAATAAACATGTTTACAGCAGAAATAAGCACGTTTACAGCAGGAATAAACACGTTTACAGCAGGAATAAACATGTTTACAGCAGAAATAAACACATTTACAGCCGGAATAAACGTGTTTACAGCAGAAATAAACATGTTTAATGCAGGAATAAACACATTTACAGCAGGAATAAACACTTTGACAGCAGAAATAAACATGTTTAAAGCAGGAATAAACACATTTACAGCAGGAATAAACATGTTTACAGCAGGAATAAACATGTTTACAGCAGAAATAAAGACGTGTACAGCAGGAATAAACGTGTTTACAGCAGAAATAAACACGTTTACAGCAGGGATAAACGTGTTTACAGCAGGAATAAACACGTTTACAGCAGAAATAAACACGTTTACAGAAGAAATAAAAACGTTTACAGCAGAAATAAACATGTTTACAGCAGGAATAAACATGTTTACAGCCGAAATAAACACATTTACAGCAGGAATAAACACGTTTACAGCAGAAATAAACACGTTTACAGCAGAAATAAAAACATTTACAGCAGAAATAAAAACATTTACAGCAGAAATAAACATGTTTACAGCAGGAATAAACATGTTTACAGAAGAAATAAACACGTTTACAGCAGAAATAAACACGTTTACAGCAGAAATAAACACGTTTACAGCAGAAATAAACACGTTTACAGCAGGAATAAACACATTTACAGCAGAAATAAACACGTTTACAGCAGGAATAAACATGTTTACAGCAGGAATAAACATGTTTACAGCAGGAATAAAGACGTTTACAGCAGAAATAAACACGTTTACAGCAGAAATAAACACGTTTACAGCAGGAATAAACACATTTACAGCAGAAATAAACACGTTTACAGCAGGAATAAACATGTTTACAGCAGAAATAAACGTGTTTATGGCAGAAATGAACATGTTTACAGCAGAAATAAACACATTTACAGCAGGAATAAACGTGTTTACAGCTGAAATAAACATGTTTACAGCAGGAATAAAGACGTTTACAGCAGAAATAAACACGTTTACAGCAGAAATAAACACGTTTACAGCAGGAATAAACACATTTACAGCAGAAATAAACACGTTTACAGCAGGAATAAACACGTTTACAGCAGGGATAAACGTGTTTACATCAGGAATAAACACGTTTACAGCAGAAATAAAAACGTTTACAGCAGAAATAAACACGTTTACAGCAGAAATAAAAACGTTTACAGCAGAAATAACCATGTTTACAGCAGGAATAAACATGTTTACAGCAGAAATAAACGTGTTTATGGCAGAAATGAACATGTTTACAGCAGAAATAAACACATTTACAGCAGGAATAAACGTGTTTACAGCTGAAATAAACATGTTTACAGCAGGAATAAACACATTTACAGCAGGAATAAACACGTTGACAGCAGAAATAAACACGTTTACAGCAGGAATAAACATGTTTACAGCAGAAATAAACATGTTTACAGCAGAAATAAACACGTTTACAGCAGAAATAAAAACGTTTACAGCAGGAATAAACATGTTTACAGCAGGAATAAACATGTTTACAGCAGAAATAAACACGTTTACAGCAGAAATAAACATATTTACAGCAGGAATAAACACATTTACAGCAGAAATAAACATGTTTACAGCAGAAATAAACATGTTTACAGCAGAAATAAACACGTTTACAGCAGAAATAAACACATTTACAGCAGAAATAAACACGTTTACAGCCGAAATAAACATGTTTACAGCAGAAATAAGCACGTTTACAGCAGGAATAAACACGTTTACAGCAGGAATAAACATGTTTACAGCAGAAATAAACACATTTACAGCCGGAATAAACGTGTTTACAGCAGAAATAAACATGTTTACAGAAGGAATAAAAATGTTTACAGCAGGAATAAACATGTTTACAGCAGGAATAAACATGTTTACAGCAGGACTAAACACATTTACAGCAGGAATAAACATGTTTACAGCAGGAATAAACATGTTTACAGCAGAAATAAACATGTTTAATGCAGGAATAAACACATTTACAGCAGGAATAAACACTTTGACAGCAGAAATAAACATGTTTAAAGCAGGAATAAACACATTTACAGCAGGAATAAACATGTTTACAGCAGAAATAAAGACGTGTACAGCAGGAATAAACGTGTTTACAGCAGAAATAAACACGTTTACAGCAGGGATAAACGTGTTTACAGCAGGAATAAATACGTTTACAGCAGAAATAAACACGTTTACAGAAGAAATAAAAACGTTTACAGCAGAAATAAACATGTTTACAGCAGGAATAAACATGTTTACAGCCGAAATAAACACATTTACAGCAGGAATAAACACGTTTACAGCAGAAATAAACACGTTTACAGCAGAAATAAAAACATTTACAGCAGAAATAAAAACATTTACAGCAGAAATAAACATGTTTACAGCAGGAATAAACATGTTTACAGAAGAAATAAACACGTTTACAGCAGAAATAAACACGTTTACAGCAGAAATAAACACATTTACAGCAGGAATAAACACATTTACAGCAGAAATAAACATGTTTACAGCAGAAATAAACACGTTTACAGCAGGGATGAACGTGTTTACATCATGAATAAACACGTTTACAGCAGAAATAAACACGTTTACAGCCGAAATAAACATGTTTACAGCAGAAATAAGCACGTTTACAGCAGGAATAAACACGTTTACAGCAGGAATAAACATGTTTACAGCAGAAATAAACACATTTACAGCCGGAATAAACGTGTTTACAGCAGAAATAAACATGTTTAATGCAGGAATAAACACATTTACAGCATGAATAAACACTTTGACAGCAGAAATAAACATGTTTAAAGCAGGAATAAACACATTTACAGCAGGAATAAACATGTTTACAGCAGGAATAAACATGTTTGCAGCAGAAATAAACATGTTTACAGCAGAAATAAACATGTTTAATGCAGGAATAAACACATTTACAGCAGGAATAAACACTTTGACAGCAGAAATAAACATGTTTAAAGCAGGAATAAACACATTTACAGCAGGAATAAACATGTTTACAGCAGAAATAAAGACGTGTACAGCAGGAATAAACGTGTTTACAGCAGAAATAAACACGTTTACAGCAGGGATAAACGTGTTTACAGCAGGAATAAATACGTTTACAGCAGAAATAAACACGTTTACAGAAGAAATAAAAACGTTTACAGCAGAAATAAACATGTTTACAGCAGGAATAAACATGTTTACAGCCGAAATAAACACATTTACAGCAGGAATAAACACGTTTACAGCAGAAATAAACACGTTTACAGCAGAAATAAAAACATTTACAGCAGAAATAAAAACATTTACAGCAGAAATAAACATGTTTACAGCAGGAATAAACATGTTTACAGAAGAAATAAACACGTTTACAGCAGAAATAAACACGTTTACAGCAGAAATAAACACATTTACAGCAGGAATAAACACATTTACAGCAGAAATAAACATGTTTACAGCAGAAATAAACACGTTTACAGCAGGGATGAACGTGTTTACATCATGAATAAACACGTTTACAGCAGAAATAAACACGTTTACAGCCGAAATAAACATGTTTACAGCAGAAATAAGCACGTTTACAGCAGGAATAAACACGTTTACAGCAGGAATAAACATGTTTACAGCAGAAATAAACACATTTACAGCCGGAATAAACGTGTTTACAGCAGAAATAAACATGTTTACAGAAGGAATAAAAATGTTTACAGCAGGAATAAACATGTTTACAGCAGGAATAAACATGTTTACAGCAGGACTAAACACATTTACAGCAGGAATAAACATGTTTACAGCAGGAATAAACATGTTTACAGCAGGAATAAAGACGTTTACAGCAGAAATAAACACGTTTACAGCAGAAATAAACACGTTTACAGCAGGAATAAACACATTTACAGCAGAAATAAACACGTTTACAGCAGGAATAAACATGTTTACAGCAGAAATAAACGTGTTTATGGCAGAAATGAACATGTTTACAGCAGAAATAAACACATTTACAGCAGGAATAAACGTGTTTACAGCTGAAATAAACATGTTTACAGCAGGAATAAAGACGTTTACAGCAGAAATAAACACGTTTACAGCAGAAATAAACACGTTTACAGCAGGAATAAACACATTTACAGCAGAAATAAACACGTTTACAGCAGGAATAAACACGTTTACAGCAGGGATAAACGTGTTTACATCAGGAATAAACACGTTTACAGCAGAAATAAAAACGTTTACAGCAGAAATAAACACGTTTACAGCAGAAATAAAAACGTTTACAGCAGAAATAACCATGTTTACAGCAGGAATAAACATGTTTACAGCAGAAATAAACGTGTTTATGGCAGAAATGAACATGTTTACAGCAGAAATAAACACATTTACAGCAGGAATAAACGTGTTTACAGCTGAAATAAACATGTTTACAGCAGGAATAAACACATTTACAGCAGGAATAAACACGTTGACAGCAGAAATAAACACGTTTACAGCAGGAATAAACATGTTTACAGCAGAAATAAACATGTTTACAGCAGAAATAAACACGTTTACAGCAGAAATAAAAACGTTTACAGCAGGAATAAACATGTTTACAGCAGGAATAAACATGTTTACAGCAGAAATAAACACGTTTACAGCAGAAATAAACATATTTACAGCAGGAATAAACACATTTACAGCAGAAATAAACATGTTTACAGCAGAAATAAACATGTTTACAGCAGAAATAAACACGTTTACAGCAGAAATAAACACATTTACAGCAGAAATAAACACGTTTACAGCCGAAATAAACATGTTTACAGCAGAAATAAGCACGTTTACAGCAGGAATAAACACGTTTACAGCAGGAATAAACATGTTTACAGCAGAAATAAACACATTTACAGCCGGAATAAACGTGTTTACAGCAGAAATAAACATGTTTACAGAAGGAATAAAAATGTTTACAGCAGGAATAAACATGTTTACAGCAGGAATAAACATGTTTACAGCAGGACTAAACACATTTACAGCAGGAATAAACATGTTTACAGCAGGAATAAACATGTTTACAGCAGAAATAAACATGTTTAATGCAGGAATAAACACATTTACAGCAGGAATAAACACTTTGACAGCAGAAATAAACATGTTTAAAGCAGGAATAAACACATTTACAGCAGGAATAAACATGTTTACAGCAGAAATAAAGACGTGTACAGCAGGAATAAACGTGTTTACAGCAGAAATAAACACGTTTACAGCAGGGATAAACGTGTTTACAGCAGGAATAAATACGTTTACAGCAGAAATAAACACGTTTACAGAAGAAATAAAAACGTTTACAGCAGAAATAAACATGTTTACAGCAGGAATAAACATGTTTACAGCCGAAATAAACACATTTACAGCAGGAATAAACACGTTTACAGCAGAAATAAACACGTTTACAGCAGAAATAAAAACATTTACAGCAGAAATAAAAACATTTACAGCAGAAATAAACATGTTTACAGCAGGAATAAACATGTTTACAGAAGAAATAAACACGTTTACAGCAGAAATAAACACGTTTACAGCAGAAATAAACACATTTACAGCAGGAATAAACACATTTACAGCAGAAATAAACATGTTTACAGCAGAAATAAACACGTTTACAGCAGGGATGAACGTGTTTACATCATGAATAAACACGTTTACAGCAGAAATAAACACGTTTACAGCCGAAATAAACATGTTTACAGCAGAAATAAGCACGTTTACAGCAGGAATAAACACGTTTACAGCAGGAATAAACATGTTTACAGCAGAAATAAACACATTTACAGCCGGAATAAACGTGTTTACAGCAGAAATAAACATGTTTAATGCAGGAATAAACACATTTACAGCATGAATAAACACTTTGACAGCAGAAATAAACATGTTTAAAGCAGGAATAAACACATTTACAGCAGGAATAAACATGTTTACAGCAGGAATAAACATGTTTGCAGCAGAAATAAAGACGTGTACAGCAGGAATAAACGTGTTTACAGCAGAAATAAACACGTTTACAGCAGGGATAAACGTGTTTACAGCAGGAATAAACACGTTTACAGCAGAAATAAACACGTTTACAGAAGAAATAAAAACGTTTACAGCAGAAATAAACATGTTTACAGCAGGAATAAACATGTTTACAGCCGAAATAAACACATTTACAGCAGGAATAAACACGTTTACAGCAGAAATAAACACGTTTACAGCAGAAATAAAAACATTTACAGCAGAAATAAAAACATTTACAGCAGAAATAAACATGTTTACAGCAGGAATAAACATGTTTACAGAAGAAATAAACACGTTTACAGCAGAAATAAACACGTTTACAGCAGAAATAAACACGTTTACAGCAGAAATAAACACGTTTACAGCAGGAATAAACACATTTACAGCAGAAATAAACACGTTTACAGCAGGAATAAACATGTTTACAGCAGGAATAAACATGTTTACAGCAGGAATAAAGACGTTTACAGCAGAAATAAACACGTTTACAGCAGAAATAAACACGTTTACAGCAGGAATAAACACATTTACAGCAGAAATAAACACGTTTACAGCAGGAATAAACACGTTTACAGCAGGGATAAACGTGTTTACATCAGGAATAAACACGTTTAATGCAGGAATAAAAACGTTTACAGCAGAAATAAACACGTTTACAGAAGAAATAAAAACGTTTACAGCAGAAATAACCATGTTTACAGCAGAAATAAACATGTTTACAGCAGAAATAAACGTGTTTATGGCAGAAATGAACATGTTTACAGCAGAAATAAACACATTTACAGCAGGAATAAACGTGTTTACAGCTGAAATAAACATGTTTACAGCAGGAATAAACACATTTACAGCAGGAATAAACACGTTGACAGCAGAAATAAACATGTTTACAGCAGGAATAAACACATTTACAGCAGGAATAAACATGTTTACAGCAGGAATAAACATGTTTACAGCAGAAATAAACACGTTTACAGCAGAAATAAACACATTTAAAGCAGAAATAAAGACGTTTACAGCAGAAATAAACATGTTTACAGCAGGAATAAACATGTTTACAGCAGAAATAAACACGTTTACAGCAGGGATAAACGTGTTTACATCAGGAATAAACACGTTTACAGCAGGGATAAACGTGTTTACATCAGGAATAAACACGTTTACAGCAGAAATAAAAACGTTTACAGCAGAAATAAACATGTTTACAGCAGGAATAAACATGTTTACAGAAGGAATAAACGTGTTTATGGCAGAAATGAACATGTTTACAGCAGAAATAAACACGTTTACAGCAGAAATAAACACGTTTACAGCAGAAATAAACACGTTTACAGCAGGAATAAACATGTTTACAGCAGGAATAAACATGTTTACAGCAGGAATAAAGACGTTTACAGCAGAAATAAACACGTTTACAGCAGAAATAAACACGTTTACAGCAGGAATAAACACATTTACAGCAGAAATAAACACGTTTACAGCAGGAATAAACACGTTTACAGCAGGGATAAACGAGTTTACATCAGGAATAAACACGTTTACAGCAGAAATAAAAACGTTTACAGCAGAAATAAACACGTTTACAGCAGAAATAAAAACGTTTACATCAGAAATAAACATGTTTACAGCAGGAATAAACATGTTTACAGCAGGAATAAACGTGTTTATGGCAGAAATGAACATGTTTACAGCAGAAATAAACACATTTACAGCAGGAATAAACGTGTTTACAGCTGAAATAAACATGTTTACAGCAGGAATAAACACGTTGACAGCAGAAATAAACACGTTTACAGCAGGAATAAACATGTTTACAGCCGAAATAAACATGTTTACAGCAGGAATAAACACATTTACAGCAGGAATAAACATGTTTACAGCAGGAATAAACATGTTTACAGCAGAAATAAACACGTTTACAGCAGAAATAAACACATTTAAAGCAGAAATAAAGACGTTTACAGCAGAAATAAACATGTTTACAGCAGGAATAAACATGTTTACAGCAGAAATAAACACGTTTACAGCAGGGATAAACGTGTTTACATCAGGAATAAACACGTTTACAGCAGAAATAAAAAACGTTTACAGCAGAAATAAACATGTTTACAGCAGGAATAAACATGTTTACAGAAGGAATAAACGTGTTTATGGCAGAAATGAACATGTTTACAGCAGGAATAAACACGTTGACAGCAGGAATAAACGTGTTTACAGCAGAAATAAACATGTTTACAGCAGGAATAAACATGTTTACAGCAGAAATAAACACGTTTACAGCAGGGATAAACGTGTTTATAGCAGAATTAAACACGTTTACAGCAGGAATAAACACGTTTACAGCAGGAATAAATACATTTACAGCCGAAATAAACATGTTTAAAGCAGGAATAAACACATTTACAGCAGTATTAAACACGTTTACAGCAGAAATAAACATGTTTACAGTAGGAATAAACACATTTACAGCAGGAATAAACATGTTTACAGCAGAAATAAAGACGTTTACAGCAGAAATAAACATGTTTACAGCAGGAATAAACGTGTTTACAGCAGAAATAAACACGTTTACAGCAGGGATAAACGTGTTTACATCAGGAATAAACACGTTTACAGCAGAAATAAAAACGTTTACAGCAGAAATAAACACGTTTACAGCAGGAATAAACACGTTTATAGCAGAAATAAACACGTTTACAGCAGAAATGAACATGTTTACAGCAGGAATAAACACGTTTACAGCAGGAATAAATGTGTTTACAGCAGGAATAAACATGTTTACAGCAGGAATAAACATGTTTACAGCAGGAATAAACACGTTTACGTTTATAGCAGAAATAAACACGTTTACAGCAGAAATAAACACGTTTACAGCAGGAATAAACGTGTTTACAGCAGAAATAAACACGTTTACAGCAGGAATAAACATGTTTACAGCAGGAATAAACATGTTTACAGCAGGAATAAACATGTTTACAGCAGGTATAAAGACGTTTACAGCAGAAATAAACACGTTTACAGCAGAAATAAACATGTTTACAGCAGGAATAAACACATTTACAGCAGAAATAAACACGTTTACAGCAGAAATAAACACGTTTACAGAAGAAATAAACATGTTTACAGCAGAAGTAAGCACGTTTAATGCAGGAATAAACACGTTTACAGCAGGAATAAACATGTTTACAGCAGGAATAAACATGTTTACATCAGGAATAAACGTGTTTACAGCAGAAATAAACATGTTTAATGCAGGAATGAACACATTTACAGCAGGAATAAACACGTTGACAGCAGAAATAAACACGTTTACAGCAGGAATAAATATGTTTACAGCAGAAATAAACATGTTTACAGCAGGAATAAACATGTTTACAGCAGGAATAAACATGTTTACAGCAGGAATAAACATGTTTACAGCAGAAATAAACATGTTTACAGCATGAATAAATGTGTTTACAGCAGAAAAAAAACACGTTTACAGCAGGGATAAACATGTTTACAGCAGGAATAAACACGTTTACAGCAGAAATAAACACGTTTACAGCAGAAATAAACATATTTACAGCAGGAATAAACATGTTTACAGCAGAAATAAACACGTTTACAGCTAAAATAAACACGTTTACAGCAGAAATAAACATGTTTACAGCCGAAATAAACACGTTTACAGCAGGAATAGACATGTTTACAGCAGGAATAAACATGTTTACAGCAGGAATAAAGATGTTTACAGCAGAAATAAACACGTTTACAGCAGGAATAAACACATTTACAGCAGAAATAAACACGTTTACAGCAGAAATAAACACGATTACAGCAGGAATAAACATGTTTACAGCAGGAATAAACACATTTACAGCAGGAATAAACGTGTTTACAGCAGAAATAAACATGTTTAATGCAGGAATAAACACATTTACAGCAGGTATAAAGACGTTTACAGCAGAAATAAACACGTTTACAGCACAAATAAACATGTTTACAGCAGGAATAAACACATTTACAGCAGAAATAAACACGTTTACAGCAGAAATAAACACGTTTACAGCAGAAATAAACATGTTTACAGCAGAAATAAGCACGTTTACAGCAGGAATAAACACGTTTACAGCAGGGATAAACGTGTTTACATCAGGAATAAACACGTTTACAGCAGAAATAAAAACGTTTACAGCAGAAATAAACATGTTTACAGCAGGAATAAACATTTTTACAGCAGGAATAAACGTGTTTATGGCAGAAATGAACATGTTTACAGCAGGAATAAACACGTTTACAGCAGGAATAAACGTGTTTACAGCAGAAATAAACATGTTTACAGCAGGAATAAACATGTTTACAGCAGAAATAAACACGTTTACAGCAGGGATAAACGTGTTTATAGCAGAATTAAACATGTTTACAGCAGAAATAAACACGTTTACAGCAGGAATAAACATGTTTACAGCAGGAATAAACGTGTTTACAGCAGAAATAAACATGTTTACAGCAGGAATAAACACGTTTATAGCAGAAATAAACACGTTTACAGCAGAAATAAACACGTTTACAGCAGGAATAAACGTGTTTACAGCAGAAATAAACACGTTTACAGCAGGAATAAACATGTTTACAGCAGGAATAAACATGTTTACAGCAGAAAAAAACACGTTTACAGCAGGGATAAACATGTTTACAGCAGAAATAAACACGTTTACAGCAGAAATAAACATGTTTACAGCAGGAATAAACATGTTTACAGCAGAAATAAACACGTTTACAGCAGAAATAAACACGTTTACAGCAGAAATAAACATGTTTACAGCCGAAATAAACACGTTTATAGCAGGAATAAACATGTTTCCAGCAGGAATAAACATGTTTACAGCAGAAAAAAACACGTTTACAGCAGGGATAAACATGTTTACAGCAGGAATAAACACGTTTACAGCCGAAATAAACACGTTTACAGCAGAAATAAACATGTTTACAGCAGGAATAAACATGTTTACAGCAGAAATAAACACGTTTACAGCAGAAATAAACACGTTTACAGCAGAAATAAACATGTTTACAGCCGAAATAAACACGTTTATAGCAGGAATAAACATGTTTCCAGCAGGAATAAACATGTTTACAGCAGAAAAAAACACGTTTACAGCAGGGATAAACATGTTTACAGCAGGAATAAACACGTTTACAGCCGAAATAAACATGTTTACAGCAGGAATAAACATGTTTACAGCAGAAATAAACACGTTTACAGCAGAAATAAACACGTTTACAGCAGAAATAAACATGTTTACAGCCGAAATAAACACGTTTATAGCAGGAATAAACATGTTTACAGCAGGAATAAACATGTTTACAGCAGGAATAAAGACGTTTACAGCAGAAATAAACACGTTTACAGCAGAAATAAACACGTTTATAGCCGTAATAAACACGTTTACAGCAGAATAAACATGTTTACAGCAGGAATAAACATGTTTACAGCAGGTATAAAGACATTTACAGCAGAAATAAACACGTTTACAGCAGAAATAAACATGTTTACAGCCGGAATAAACACATTTACAGCAGAAATAAACACGTTTACAGCAGAAATAAACACGTTTACAGAAGAAATAAACATGTTTACAGCAGAAGTAAGCACGTTTACAGCAGGAATAAACACGTTTACAGCAGGAATAAACATGTTTACAGCAGGAATAAACATGTTTACATCAGGAATAAACGTGTTTACAGCAGAAATAAACATGTTTAATGCAGGACTGAACACATTTACAGCAGGAATAAACACGTTGACAGCAGAAATAAACACGTTTACAGCAGGAATAAACATGTTTACAGCAGAAAATAAACATGTTTACAGCAGAAATAAACATGTTTACAGCAGGAATAAACGTGTTTACAGCAGAAATAAACATGTTTAATGCAGGAATAAACACATTTACAGCAGGTATAAAGACGTTTACAGCAGAAATAAACACGTTTACAGCACAAATAAACATGTTTACAGCAGGAATAAACACATTTACAGCAGAAATAAACACGTTTACAGCAGAAATAAACACGTTTACAGCAGAAATAAACATGTTTACAGCAGAAATAAGCACGTTTACAGCAGGAATAAACACGTTTACAGCAGGGATAAACGTGTTTACATCAGGAATAAACACGTTTACAGCAGAAATAAAAACGTTTACAGCAGAAATAAACATGTTTACAGCAGGAATAAACATGTTTACAGCAGGAATAAACGTGTTTATGGCAGAAATGAACATGTTTACAGCAGGAATAAACACGTTTACAGCAGGAATAAACGTGTTTACAGCAGAAATAAACATGTTTACAGCAGGAATAAACATGTTTACAGCAGAAATAAACACGTTTACAGCAGGGATAAACGTGTTTATAGCAGAATTAAACATGTTTACAGCAGAAATAAACACGTTTACAGCAGGAATAAACATGTTTGCAGCAGGAATAAACGTGTTTACAGCAGAAATAAACATGTTTACAGCAGGAATAAACACGTTTATAGCAGAAATAAACACGTTTACAGCAGAAATAAACACGTTTACAGCAGGAATAAACGTGTTTACAGCAGAAATAAACACGTTTACAGCAGGAATAAACATGTTTACAGCAGGAATAAACATGTTTACAGCAGAAAAAAACACGTTTACAGCAGAAATAAACACGTTTACAGCAGAAATAAACATGTTTACAGCCGAAATAAACACGTTTATAGCAGGAATAAACATGTTTACAGCAGGAATAAACATGTTTACAGCAGGAATAAAGACGTTTACAGCAGAAATAAACACATTTACAGCAGAAATAAACACGTTTATAGCCGGAATAAACACATTTACAGCAGGAATAAACATGTTTACAGCAGAAATAAAGACGTTTACAGCAGAAATAAACATGTTTACAGCAGGAATAAACGTGTTTACAGCAGAAATAAACACGTTTACAGCAGGGATAAACGTGTTTACATCAGGAATAAACACGTTTACAGCAGAAATAAAAACGTTTACAGCAGAAATAAACACGTTTACAGCAGGAATAAACACGTTTATAGCAGAAATAAACACGTTTACAGCAGAAATGAACATGTTTACAGCAGGAATAAACACGTTTACAGCAGGAATAAATGTGTTTACAGCAGGAATAAACATGTTTACAGCAGGAATAAACATGTTTACAGCAGGAATAAACACGTTTACGTTTATAGCAGAAATAAACACGTTTACAGCAGAAATAAACACGTTTACAGCAGGAATAAACGTGTTTACAGCAGAAATAAACACGTTTACAGCAGGAATAAACATGTTTACAGCAGGAATAAACATGTTTACAGCAGGAATAAACATGTTTACAGCAGGTATAAAGACGTTTACAGCAGAAATAAACACGTTTACAGCAGAAATAAACATGTTTACAGCAGGAATAAACACATTTACAGCAGAAATAAACACGTTTACAGCAGAAATAAACACGTTTACAGAAGAAATAAACATGTTTACAGCAGAAGTAAGCACGTTTAATGCAGGAATAAACACGTTTACAGCAGGAATAAACATGTTTACAGCAGGAATAAACATGTTTACATCAGGAATAAACGTGTTTACAGCAGAAATAAACATGTTTAATGCAGGAATGAACACATTTACAGCAGGAATAAACACGTTGACAGCAGAAATAAACACGTTTACAGCAGGAATAAATATGTTTACAGCAGAAATAAACATGTTTACAGCAGGAATAAACATGTTTACAGCAGGAATAAACATGTTTACAGCAGGAATAAACATGTTTACAGCAGAAATAAACATGTTTACAGCATGAATAAATGTGTTTACAGCAGAAAAAAAACACGTTTACAGCAGGGATAAACATGTTTACAGCAGGAATAAACACGTTTACAGCAGAAATAAACACGTTTACAGCAGAAATAAACATATTTACAGCAGGAATAAACATGTTTACAGCAGAAATAAACACGTTTACAGCTAAAATAAACACGTTTACAGCAGAAATAAACATGTTTACAGCCGAAATAAACACGTTTACAGCAGGAATAGACATGTTTACAGCAGGAATAAACATGTTTACAGCAGGAATAAAGATGTTTACAGCAGAAATAAACACGTTTACAGCAGGAATAAACACATTTACAGCAGAAATAAACACGTTTACAGCAGAAATAAACACGATTACAGCAGGAATAAACATGTTTACAGCAGGAATAAACACATTTACAGCAGGAATAAACGTGTTTACAGCAGAAATAAACATGTTTAATGCAGGAATAAACACATTTACAGCAGGTATAAAGACGTTTACAGCAGAAATAAACACGTTTACAGCACAAATAAACATGTTTACAGCAGGAATAAACACATTTACAGCAGAAATAAACACGTTTACAGCAGAAATAAACACGTTTACAGCAGAAATAAACATGTTTACAGCAGAAATAAGCACGTTTACAGCAGGAATAAACACGTTTACAGCAGGGATAAACGTGTTTACATCAGGAATAAACACGTTTACAGCAGAAATAAAAACGTTTACAGCAGAAATAAACATGTTTACAGCAGGAATAAACATTTTTACAGCAGGAATAAACGTGTTTATGGCAGAAATGAACATGTTTACAGCAGGAATAAACACGTTTACAGCAGGAATAAACGTGTTTACAGCAGAAATAAACATGTTTACAGCAGGAATAAACATGTTTACAGCAGAAATAAACACGTTTACAGCAGGGATAAACGTGTTTATAGCAGAATTAAACATGTTTACAGCAGAAATAAACACGTTTACAGCAGGAATAAACATGTTTACAGCAGGAATAAACGTGTTTACAGCAGAAATAAACATGTTTACAGCAGGAATAAACACGTTTATAGCAGAAATAAACACGTTTACAGCAGAAATAAACACGTTTACAGCAGGAATAAACGTGTTTACAGCAGAAATAAACACGTTTACAGCAGGAATAAACATGTTTACAGCAGGAATAAACATGTTTACAGCAGAAAAAAACACGTTTACAGCAGGGATAAACATGTTTACAGCAGAAATAAACACGTTTACAGCAGAAATAAACATGTTTACAGCAGGAATAAACATGTTTACAGCAGAAATAAACACGTTTACAGCAGAAATAAACACGTTTACAGCAGAAATAAACATGTTTACAGCCGAAATAAACACGTTTATAGCAGGAATAAACATGTTTCCAGCAGGAATAAACATGTTTACAGCAGAAAAAAACACGTTTACAGCAGGGATAAACATGTTTACAGCAGGAATAAACACGTTTACAGCCGAAATAAACACGTTTACAGCAGAAATAAACATGTTTACAGCAGGAATAAACATGTTTACAGCAGAAATAAACACGTTTACAGCAGAAATAAACACGTTTACAGCAGAAATAAACATGTTTACAGCCGAAATAAACACGTTTATAGCAGGAATAAACATGTTTCCAGCAGGAATAAACATGTTTACAGCAGAAAAAAACACGTTTACAGCAGGGATAAACATGTTTACAGCAGGAATAAACACGTTTACAGCCGAAATAAACATGTTTACAGCAGGAATAAACATGTTTACAGCAGAAATAAACACGTTTACAGCAGAAATAAACACGTTTACAGCAGAAATAAACATGTTTACAGCCGAAATAAACACGTTTATAGCAGGAATAAACATGTTTACAGCAGGAATAAACATGTTTACAGCAGGAATAAAGACGTTTACAGCAGAAATAAACACGTTTACAGCAGAAATAAACACGTTTATAGCCGTAATAAACACGTTTACAGCAGAATAAACATGTTTACAGCAGGAATAAACATGTTTACAGCAGGTATAAAGACATTTACAGCAGAAATAAACACGTTTACAGCAGAAATAAACATGTTTACAGCCGGAATAAACACATTTACAGCAGAAATAAACACGTTTACAGCAGAAATAAACACGTTTACAGAAGAAATAAACATGTTTACAGCAGAAGTAAGCACGTTTACAGCAGGAATAAACACGTTTACAGCAGGAATAAACATGTTTACAGCAGGAATAAACATGTTTACATCAGGAATAAACGTGTTTACAGCAGAAATAAACATGTTTAATGCAGGACTGAACACATTTACAGCAGGAATAAACACGTTGACAGCAGAAATAAACACGTTTACAGCAGGAATAAACATGTTTACAGCAGAAATAAACATGTTTACAGCAGAAATAAACATGTTTACAGCAGGAATAAACGTGTTTACAGCAGAAATAAACATGTTTAATGCAGGAATAAACACATTTACAGCAGGTATAAAGACGTTTACAGCAGAAATAAACACGTTTACAGCACAAATAAACATGTTTACAGCAGGAATAAACACATTTACAGCAGAAATAAACACGTTTACAGCAGAAATAAACACGTTTACAGCAGAAATAAACATGTTTACAGCAGAAATAAGCACGTTTACAGCAGGAATAAACACGTTTACAGCAGGGATAAACGTGTTTACATCAGGAATAAACACGTTTACAGCAGAAATAAAAACGTTTACAGCAGAAATAAACATGTTTACAGCAGGAATAAACATGTTTACAGCAGGAATAAACGTGTTTATGGCAGAAATGAACATGTTTACAGCAGGAATAAACACGTTTACAGCAGGAATAAACGTGTTTACAGCAGAAATAAACATGTTTACAGCAGGAATAAACATGTTTACAGCAGAAATAAACACGTTTACAGCAGGGATAAACGTGTTTATAGCAGAATTAAACATGTTTACAGCAGAAATAAACACGTTTACAGCAGGAATAAACATGTTTGCAGCAGGAATAAACGTGTTTACAGCAGAAATAAACATGTTTACAGCAGGAATAAACACGTTTATAGCAGAAATAAACACGTTTACAGCAGAAATAAACACGTTTACAGCAGGAATAAACGTGTTTACAGCAGAAATAAACACGTTTACAGCAGGAATAAACATGTTTACAGCAGGAATAAACATGTTTACAGCAGAAAAAAACACGTTTACAGCAGAAATAAACACGTTTACAGCAGAAATAAACATGTTTACAGCCGAAATAAACACGTTTATAGCAGGAATAAACATGTTTACAGCAGGAATAAACATGTTTACAGCAGGAATAAAGACGTTTACAGCAGAAATAAACACATTTACAGCAGAAATAAACACGTTTATAGCCGGAATAAACACATTTACAGCAGAAATAAACACGTTTACAGCAGAAATAAACACGTTTACAGAAGAAATAAACATGTTTACAGCAGAAGTAAGCACGTTTACAGCAGGAAAAAACACGTTTACAGCAGGAATAAACATGTTTACAGCAGGAATAAACATGTTTACATCAGGAATAAACGTGTTTACAGCAGAAATAAACATGTTTAATGCAGGACTGAACACATTTACAGCAGGAATAAACACGTTGACAGCAGAAATAAACACGTTTACAGCAGGAATAAACATGTTTACAGCAGAAATAAACATGTTTACAGCAGAAATAAACATGTTTACAGCAGGAATAAACATGTTTACAGCAGAAATAAACACGTTTACAGCAGAAATAAACACGTTTACAGCAGAAATAAACATGTTTACAGCCGAAATAAACACGTTTATAGCAGGAATAAACATGTTTACAGCAGGAATAAACATGTTTACAGCAGAAAAAAACACGTTTACAGCAGGGATAAACATGTTTACAGCAGGAATAAACACGTTTACAGCCGAAATAAACATGTTTACAGCAGGAATAAACATGTTTACAGCAGAAATAAACACGTTTACAGCAGAAATAAACACGTTTACAGCAGAAATAAACATGTTTACAGCCGAAATAAACACGTTTATAGCAGGAATAAACATGTTTACAGCAGGAATAAACATGTTTACAGCAGGAATAAAGACGTTTACAGCAGAAATAAACACGTTTACAGCAGAAATAAACACGTTTATAGCCGTAATAAACACGTTTACAGCAGGAATAAACATGTTTACAGCAGGAATAAACGTGTTTATGGCAGAAATGAACATGTTTACAGCAGGAATAAACACGTTTACAGCAGGAATAAACGTGTTTACAGCAGAAATAAACATGTTTACAGCAGGAATAAACATGTTTACAGCAGAAATAAACACGTTTACAGCAGGGATAAACGTGTTTATAGCAGAATTAAACATGTTTACAGCAGAAATAAACACGTTTACAGCAGGAATAAACATGTTTGCAGCAGGAATAAACGTGTTTACAGCAGAAATAAACATGTTTACAGCAGGAATAAACACGTTTATAGCAGAAATAAACACGTTTACAGCAGAAATAAACACGTTTACAGCAGGAATAAACGTGTTTACAGCAGAAATAAACACGTTTACAGCAGGAATAAACATGTTTACAGCAGGAATAAACATGTTTACAGCAGAAAAAAACACGTTTACAGCAGAAATAAACACGTTTACAGCAGAAATAAACATGTTTACAGCCGAAATAAACACGTTTATAGCAGGAATAAACATGTTTACAGCAGGAATAAACATGTTTACAGCAGGAATAAAGACGTTTACAGCAGAAATAAACACATTTACAGCAGAAATAAACACGTTTATAGCCGGAATAAACACATTTACAGCAGAAATAAACACGTTTACAGCAGAAATAAACACGTTTACAGAAGAAATAAACATGTTTACAGCAGAAGTAAGCACGTTTACAGCAGGAAAAAACACGTTTACAGCAGGAATAAACATGTTTACAGCAGGAATAAACATGTTTACATCAGGAATAAACGTGTTTACAGCAGAAATAAACATGTTTAATGCAGGACTGAACACATTTACAGCAGGAATAAACACGTTGACAGCAGAAATAAACACGTTTACAGCAGGAATAAACATGTTTACAGCAGAAATAAACATGTTTACAGCAGAAATAAACATGTTTACAGCAGGAATAAACATGTTTACAGCAGAAATAAACACGTTTACAGCAGAAATAAACACGTTTACAGCAGAAATAAACATGTTTACAGCCGAAATAAACACGTTTATAGCAGGAATAAACATGTTTACAGCAGGAATAAACATGTTTACAGCAGAAAAAAACACGTTTACAGCAGGGATAAACATGTTTACAGCAGGAATAAACACGTTTACAGCCGAAATAAACATGTTTACAGCAGGAATAAACATGTTTACAGCAGAAATAAACACGTTTACAGCAGAAATAAACACGTTTACAGCAGAAATAAACATGTTTACAGCCGAAATAAACACGTTTATAGCAGGAATAAACATGTTTACAGCAGGAATAAACATGTTTACAGCAGGAATAAAGACGTTTACAGCAGAAATAAACACGTTTACAGCAGAAATAAACACGTTTATAGCCGTAATAAACACGTTTACAGCAGAATAAACATGTTTACAGCAGGAATAAACATGTTTACAGCAGGTATAAAGACATTTACAGCAGAAATAAACACGTTTACAGCAGAAATAAACATGTTTACAGCCGGAATAAACACATTTACAGCAGAAATAAACACGTTTACAGCAGAAATAAACACGTTTACAGAAGAAATAAACATGTTTACAGCAGAAGTAAGCACGTTTACAGCAGGAATAAACACGTTTACAGCAGGAATAAACATGTTTACAGCAGGAATAAACATGTTTACATCAGGAATAAACGTGTTTACAGCAGAAATAAACATGTTTAATGCAGGACTGAACACATTTACAGCAGGAATAAACACGTTGACAGCAGAAATAAACACGTTTACAGCAGGAATAAACATGTTTACAGCAGAAATAAACATGTTTACAGCAGAAATAAACATGTTTACAGCAGGAATAAACGTGTTTACAGCAGAAATAAACATGTTTACAGCAGAAATAAACATGTTTACAGCAGAAATAAGCACGTTTACAGCAGGAATAAACACGTTTACAGCAGGGATAAACGTGTTTACATCAGGAATAAACACGTTTACAGCAGAAATAAAAACGTTTACAGCAGAAATAAACATGTTTACAGCAGGAATAAACATGTTTACAGCAGGAATAAACGTGTTTATGGCAGAAATGAACATGTTTACAGCAGGAATAAACACGTTTACAGCAGGAATAAACGTGTTTACAGCAGAAATAAACATGTTTACAGCAGGAATAAACATGTTTACAGCAGAAATAAACACGTTTACAGCAGGGATAAACGTGTTTATAGCAGAATTAAACATGTTTACAGCAGAAATAAACACGTTTACAGCAGGAATAAACATGTTTACAGCAGGAATAAACGTGTTTACAGCAGAAATAAACATGTTTACAGCAGGAATAAACACGTTTATAGCAGAAATAAACACGTTTACAGCAGAAATAAACACGTTTACAGCAGGAATAAACGTGTTTACAGCAGAAATAAACACGTTTACAGCAGGAATAAACATGTTTACAGCAGGAATAAACATGTTTACAGCAGAAAAAAACACGTTTACAGCAGGGATAAACATGTTTACAGCAGGAATAAACACGTTTACAGCAGAAATAAACATGTTTACAGCAGGAATAAACATGTTTACAGCAGAAATAAACACGTTTACAGCAGAAATAAACACGTTTACAGCAGAAATAAACATGTTTACAGCCGAAATAAACACGTTTATAGCAGGAATAAACATGTTTACAGCAGGAATAAACATGTTTACAGCAGAAAAAAACACGTTTACAGCAGGGATAAACATGTTTACAGCAGGAATAAACACGTTTACAGCCGAAATAAACATGTTTACAGCAGGAATAAACATGTTTACAGCAGAAATAAACACGTTTACAGCAGGAATAAACACGTTTACAGCAGGAATAAACATGTTTACAGCAGGAATAAACATGTTTACATCAGGAATAAACGTGTTTACAGCAGAAATAAACATGTTTAATGCAGGACTGAACACATTTACAGCAGGAATAAACACGTTGACAGCAGAAATAAACACGTTTACAGCAGGAATAAACATGTTTACAGCAGGAATAAACATGTTTACAGCAGGAATAAACATGTTTACAGCAGAAATAAACATGTTTACAGCATGAATAAATGTGTTTACAGCAGAAATAAACATGTTTACAGCAGAAATAAACACGTTTACAGCAGAAATAAACATGTTTACAGCCGAAATAAACACGTTTATAGCAGGAATAAACATGTTTACAGCAGGAATAAACATGTTTACAGCAGGAATAAACATGTTTACAGCAGAAATAAACATGTTTACAGCAGAAATAAACACGTTTACAGCAGAAATAAACATGTTTACAGCCGAAATAAACACGTTTATAGCAGGAATAAACATGTTTACAGCAGGAATAAACATGTTTACAGCAGGAATAAACATGTTTACAGCAGAAATAAACATGTTTACAGCAGAAATAAACACGTTTACAGCAGAAATAAACATGTTTACAGCCGAAATAAACACGTTTATAGCAGGAATAAACATGTTTACAGCAGGAATAAACATGTTTACAGCAGAAAAAAACACGTTTACAGCAGGGATAAACATGTTTACAGCAGGAATAAACACGTTTACAGCCGAAATAAACATGTTTACAGCAGGAATAAACATGTTTACAGCAGAAATAAACACGTTTACAGCAGAAATAAACACGTTTACAGCAGAAATAAACATGTTTACAGCCGAAATAAACACGTTTATAGCAGGAATAAACATGTTTACAGCAGGAATAAACATGTTTACAGCAGGAATAAAGACGTTTACAGCAGAAATAAACACGTTTACAGCAGAAATAAACACGTTTATAGCCGTAATAAACACGTTTACAGCAGAATAAACATGTTTACAGCAGGAATAAACATGTTTACAGCAGGTATAAAGACATTTACAGCAGAAATAAACACGTTTACAGCAGAAATAAACATGTTTACAGCCGGAATAAACACATTTACAGCAGAAATAAACACGTTTACAGCAGAAATAAACACGTTTACAGAAGAAATAAACATGTTTACAGCAGAAGTAAGCACGTTTACAGCAGGAATAAACACGTTTACAGCAGGAATAAACATGTTTACAGCAGGAATAAACATGTTTACATCAGGAATAAACGTGTTTACAGCAGAAATAAACATGTTTAATGCAGGACTGAACACATTTACAGCAGGAATAAACACGTTGACAGCAGAAATAAACACGTTTACAGCAGGAATAAACATGTTTACAGCAGGAATAAACATGTTTACAGCAGGAATAAACATGTTTACAGCAGAAATAAACATGTTTACAGCATGAATAAATGTGTTTACAGCAGAAAAAAAACACGTTTACAGCAGGGATAAACATGTTTACAGCAGGAATAAACACGTTTACAGCAGAAATAAACACGTTTACAGCAGAAATAAACATATTTACAGCAGGAATAAACATGTTTACAGCAGAAATAAACACGTTTACAGCTAAAATAAACACGTTTACAGCAGAAATAAACATGTTTACAGCCGAAATAAACACGTTTACAGCAGGAATAGACATGTTTACAGCAGGAATAAACATGTTTACAGAAGGAATAAAGATGTTTACAGCAGAAATAAACACGTTTACAGCAGGAATAAACACATTTACAGCAGAAATAAACACGTTTACAGCAGAAATAAACACGTTTACAGCAGGAATAAACATGTTTACAGCAGGAATAAACACATTTACAGCAGGAATAAACATTTTTACAGCAGAAATAAACATGTTTAATGCAGGAATAAACACATTTACAGCAGGTATAAAGACGTTTACAGCAGAAATAAACACGTTTACAGCAGAAATAAACATGTTTACAGCAGGAATAAACACATTTACAGCAGAAATAAACACGTTTACAGCAGAAATAAACACGTTTACAGCAGAAATAAACATGTTTACAGCAGAAATAAGCACGTTTACAGCAGGAATAAACACGTTTACAGCAGGGATAAACGTGTTTACATCAGGAATAAACACGTTTACAGCAGAAATAAAAACGTTTACAGCAGAAATAAACATGTTTACAGCAGGAATAAACATGTTTACAGCAGGAATAAACGTGTTTATGGCAGAAATGAACATGTTTACAGCAGGAATAAACATGTTTACAGCAGGAATAAACATGTTTACAGCAGAAATAAAGACGTGTACAGCAGGAATAAACGTGTTTACAGCAGAAATAAACACGTTTACAGCAGGGATAAACGTGTTTACAGCAGGAATAAACACGTTTACAGCAGAAATAAACACGTTTACAGAAGAAATTAAAACGTTTACAGCAGAAATAAACATGTTTACAGCAGGAATAAACATGTTTACAGCCGAAATAAACACATTTACAGCAGGAATAAACACGTTTACAGCAGAAATAAACACGTTTACAGCAGAAATAAAAACATTTACAGCAGAAATAAAAACATTTACAGCAGAAATAAACATGTTTACAGCAGGAATAAACATGTTTACAGAAGAAATAAACACGTTTACAGCAGAAATAAACACGTTTACAGCAGAAATAAACATGTTTACAGCCGAAATAAACACGTTTACAGCAGGAATAAACATGTTTACAGCAGGAATAAACATGTTTACAGCAGGAATAAAGACGTTTACAGCAGGAATAAAGATGTTTACAGCAGAAATAAGCACGTTTACAGCAGGAATAAACACATTTACAGCAGAAATAAACACGTTTACAGCAGGAATAAACATGTTTACAGCAGGAATAAACATGTTTACAGCAGGAATAAAGACGTTTACAGCAGAAATAAACACGTTTACAGCAGAAATAAACACATTTACAGCAGGAATAAACACATTTACAGCAGAAATAAACACGTTTACAGCAGGAATAAACACGTTTACAGCAGGGATAAACACGTTTACAGCAGGAATAAACATGTTTACAGCAGGAATAAACACATTTACAGCAGGAATAAACGTGTTTACAGCAGAAATAAACATGTTTAATGCAGGAATAAACACATTTACAGCAGGTATAAAGACGTTTACAGCAGAAATAAACACGTTTACAGCAGAAATAAACATGTTTACAGCAGGAATAAACACATTTACAGCAGAAATAAACACGTTTACAGCAGAAATAAACACGTTTACAGCAGAAATAAACACGTTTACAGCAGGAATAGACATGTTTACAGCAGGAATAAACATGTTTACAGCAGGAATAAAGATGTTTACAGCAGAAATAAACACGTTTACAGCAGGAATAAACACATTTACAGCAGAAATAAACACGTTTACAGCAGAAATAAACACGTTTACAGCAGGAATAAACATGTTTACAGCAGGAATAAACACATTTACAGCAGGAATAAACATTTTTACAGCAGAAATAAACATGTTTAATGCAGGAATAAACACATTTACAGCAGGTATAAAGACGTTTACAGCAGAAATAAACACGTTTACAGCAGAAATAAACATGTTTACAGCAGGAATAAACACATTTACAGCAGAAATAAACACGTTTACAGCAGAAATAAACACGTTTACAGCAGAAATAAACATGTTTACAGCAGAAATAAGCACGTTTACAGCAGGAATAAACACGTTTACAGCAGGGATAAACGTGTTTACATCAGGAATAAACACGTTTACAGCAGAAATAAAAACGTTTACAGCAGAAATAAACATGTTTACAGCAGGAATAAACATGTTTACAGCAGGAATAAACGTGTTTATGGCAGAAATGAACATGTTTACAGCAGGAATAAACATGTTTACAGCAGGAATAAACATGTTTACAGCAGAAATAAAGACGTGTACAGCAGGAATAAACGTGTTTACAGCAGAAATAAACACGTTTACAGCAGGGATAAACGTGTTTACAGCAGGAATAAACACGTTTACAGCAGAAATAAACACGTTTACAGAAGAAATTAAAACGTTTACAGCAGAAATAAACATGTTTACAGCAGGAATAAACATGTTTACAGCCGAAATAAACACATTTACAGCAGGAATAAACACGTTTACAGCAGAAATAAACACGTTTACAGCAGAAATAAAAACATTTACAGCAGAAATAAAAACATTTACAGCAGAAATAAACATGTTTACAGCAGGAATAAACATGTTTACAGAAGAAATAAACACGTTTACAGCAGAAATAAACACGTTTACAGCAGAAATAAACAAGTTTACAGCCGAAATAAACACGTTTACAGCAGGAATAAACATGTTTACAGCAGGAATAAACATGTTTACAGCAGGAATAAAGACGTTTACAGCAGGAATAAAGATGTTTACAGCAGAAATAAACACGTTTACAGCAGGAATAAACACATTTACAGCAGAAATAAACACGTTTACAGCAGGAATAAACATGTTTACAGCAGGAATAAACATGTTTACAGCAGGAATAAAGACGTTTACAGCAGAAATAAACACGTTTACAGCAGAAATAAACACATTTACAGCAGGAATAAACACATTTACAGCAGAAATAAACACGTTTACAGCAGGAATAAACACGTTTACAGCAGGGATAAACACGTTTACAGCAGGAATAAACATGTTTACAGCAGGAATAAACACATTTACAGCAGGAATAAACGTGTTTACAGCAGAAATAAACATGTTTAATGCAGGAATAAACACATTTACAGCAGGTATAAAGACGTTTACAGCAGAAATAAACACGTTTACAGCAGAAATAAACATGTTTACAGCAGGAATAAACACATTTACAGCAGAAATAAACACGTTTACAGCAGAAATAAACACGTTTACAGCAGAAATAAACATGTTTACAGCAGAAATAAGCACGTTTACAGCAGGAATAAACACGTTTACAGCAGAAATAAAAACGTTTACAGCAGAAATGAACATGTTTACAGCAGGAATAAACATGTTTACAGCAGGAATAAACGTGTTTATGGCAGAAATGAACATGTTTACAGCAGGAATAAACACGTTTACAGCAGGAATAAACGTGTTTACAGCAGAAATAAACATGTTTACAGCAGGAATAAACATGTTTACAGCAGAAATAAACACGTTTACAGCAGAAATAAACACATTTACAGCAGGAATAAACACATTTACAGCAGAAATAAACATGTTTACAGCAGAAATAAACATGTTTACAGCAGAAATAAACACGTTTACAGCAGAAATAAACACGTTTACAGCAGGAATAAACACGTTTACAGCAGAAATAAACACGTTTACAGCAGAAATAAACATATTTACAGCAGGAATAAACATGTTTACAGCAGAAATAAACACGTTTACAGCTAAAATAAACACGTTTACAGCAGAAATAAACATGTTTACAGCCGAAATAAACACGTTTACAGCAGGAATAGACATGTTTACAGCAGGAATAAACATGTTTACAGCAGGAATAAAGATGTTTACAGCAGAAATAAACACGTTTACAGCAGGAATAAACACATTTACAGCAGAAATAAACACGTTTACAGCAGAAATAAACACGTTTACAGCAGGAATAAACATGTTTACAGCAGGAATAAACACATTTACAGCAGGAATAAACATTTTTACAGCAGAAATAAACATGTTTAATGCAGGAATAAACACATTTACAGCAGGTATAAAGACGTTTACAGCAGAAATAAACACGTTTACAGCAGAAATAAACATGTTTACAGCAGGAATAAACACATTTACAGCAGAAATAAACACGTTTACAGCAGAAATAAACACGTTTACAGCAGAAATAAACATGTTTACAGCAGAAATAAGCACGTTTACAGCAGGAATAAACACGTTTACAGCAGGGATAAACGTGTTTACATCAGGAATAAACACGTTTACAGCAGAAATAAAAACGTTTACAGCAGAAATAAACATGTTTACAGCAGGAATAAACATGTTTACAGCAGGAATAAACGTGTTTATGGCAAAAATGAACATGTTTACAGCAGGAATAAACATGTTTACAGCAGGAATAAACATGTTTACAGCAGAAATAAAGACGTGTACAGCAGGAATAAACGTGTTTACAGCAGAAATAAACACGTTTACAGCAGGGATAAACGTGTTTACAGCAGGAATAAACACGTTTACAGCAGAAATAAACACGTTTACAGAAGAAATTAAAACGTTTACAGCAGAAATAAACATGTTTACAGCAGGAATAAACATGTTTACAGCCGAAATAAACACATTTACAGCAGGAATAAACACGTTTACAGCAGAAATAAACACGTTT
Organism: Telmatherina bonti; assembly: GCF_933228915.1. NCBI lineage: Eukaryota > Metazoa > Chordata > Actinopteri > Atheriniformes > Telmatherinidae > Telmatherina > Telmatherina bonti. The sequence goes on from NC_136614.1 coordinate 6,928,597, forward strand.
ACAGCAGAAATAAAAACATTTACAGCAGAAATAAAAACATTTACAGCAGAAATAAACATGTTTACAGCAGGAATAAACATGTTTACAGAAGAAATAAACACGTTTACAGCAGAAATAAACACGTTTACAGCAGAAATAAACATGTTTACAGCCGAAATAAACACGTTTACAGCAGGAATAAACATGTTTACAGCAGGAATAAACATGTTTACAGCAGGAATAAAGACGTTTACAGCAGGAATAAAGATGTTTACAGCAGAAATAAAGACGTTTACAGCAGAAATAAACACGTTTACAGCAGAAATAAACACATTTACAGCAGGAATAAACACATTTACAGCAGAAATAAACACGTTTACAGCAGGAATAAACACGTTTACAGCAGGGATAAACACGTTTACAGCAGGAATAAACATGTTTACAGCAGGAATAAACACATTTACAGCAGGAATAAACGTGTTTACAGCAGAAATAAACATGTTTAATGCAGGAATAAACACATTTACAGCAGGTATAAAGACGTTTACAGCAGAAATAAACACGTTTACAGCAGAAATAAACATGTTTACAGCAGGAATAAACACATTTACAGCAGAAATAAACACGTTTACAGCAGAAATAAACACGTTTACAGCAGAAATAAACATGTTTACAGCAGAAATAAGCACGTTTACAGCAGGAATAAACACGTTTACAGCAGAAATAAAAACGTTTACAGCAGAAATAAACATGTTTACAGCAGGAATAAACATGTTTACAGCAGGAATAAACGTGTTTATGGCAGAAATGAACATGTTTACAGCAGGAATAAACACGTTTACAGCAGGAATAAACGTGTTTACAGCAGAAATAAACATGTTTACAGCAGGAATAAACATGTTTACAGCAGAAATAAACACGTTTACAGCAGAAATAAACACATTTACAGCAGGAATAAACACATTTACAGCAGAAATAAACATGTTTACAGCAGAAATAAACATGTTTACAGCAGAAATAAACACGTTTACAGCAGAAATAAACACGTTTACAGCCGAAATAAACATGTTTACAGCAGAAATAAGCACGTTTACAGCAGGAATAAACACGTTTACAGCAGGAATAAACATGTTTACAGCAGAAATAAACACATTTACAGCCGGAATAAACGTGTTTACAGCAGAAATAAACATGTTTAATGCAGGAATAAACACATTTACAGCAGGAATAAACACTTTGACAGCAGAAATAAACATGTTTAAAGCAGGAATAAACACATTTACAGCAGGAATAAACATGTTTACAGCAGGAATAAACATGTTTACAGCAGAAATAAAGACGTGTACAGCAGGAATAAACGTGTTTACAGCAGAAATAAACACGTTTACAGCAGGGATAAACACGTTTACAGAAGAAATAAAAACGTTTACAGCAGAAATAAACATGTTTACAGCAGGAATAAACATGTTTACAGCCGAAATAAACACATTTACAGCAGGAATAAACACGTTTACAGCAGAAATAAACACGTTTACAGCAGAAATAAAAACATTTACAGCAGAAATAAAAACATTTACAGCAGAAATAAACATGTTTACAGCAGGAATAAACATGTTTACAGAAGAAATAAACACGTTTACAGCAGAAATAAACACGTTTACAGCAGAAATAAACATGTTTACAGCCGAAATAAACACGTTTACAGCAGGAATAAACATGTTTACAGCAGGAATAAACATGTTTACAGCAGAAATAAACACATTTAAAGCAGAAATAAACACATTTACAGCAGGAATAAACGTGTTTACAGCTGAAATAAACATGTTTACAGCAGGAATAAACACATTTACAGCAGGAATAAACACGTTGACAGCAGAAATAAACACGTTTACAGCAGGAATAAACATGTTTACAGCAGAAATAAACATGTTTACAGCAGGAATAAACACATTTACAGCAGGAATAAACATGTTTACAGCAGGAATAAACATGTTTACAGCAGAAATAAACACGTTTACAGCAGAAATAAACACATTTAAAGCAGAAATAAAGACGTTTACAGCAGAAATAAACACGTTTACATCAGGAATAAACACGTTTACAGCAGAAATAAAAACGTTTACAGCAGAAATAAACATGTTTACAGCAGGAATAAACATGTTTACAGAAGGAATAAACGTGTTTATGGCAGAAATGAACATGTTTACAGCAGGAATAAACACGTTGACAGCAGGAATAAACGTGTTTACAGCAGAAATAAACATGTTTACTGCAGGAATAAACATGTTTACAGCAGAAATAAACACGTTTACAGCAGGGATAAACGTGTTTATAGCAGAATTAAACACGTTTACAGCAGGAATAAACACGTTTACAGCAGGAATAAATACATTTACAGCCGAAATAAACATGTTTAAAGCAGGAATGAACACATTTACAGCAGTATTAAACACGTTTACAGCAGAAATAAACATGTTTACAGTAGGAATAAACACATTTACAGCAGGAATAAACATGTTTACAGCAGAAATAAAGACGTTTACAGCAGAAATAAACATGTTTACAGCAGGAATAAACGTGTTTACAGCAGAAATAAACACGTTTACAGCAGGGATAAACGTGTTTACATCAGGAATAAACACGTTTACAGCAGAAATAAAAACGTTTACAGCAGAAATAAACATGTTTACAGCAGGAATATACATGTTTACAGCAGGAATAAAGACGTTTACGGCAGAAATAAACACGTTTACAGCAGAAATAAACACGTTTATAGCCGTAATAAACACGTTTACAGCAGAATAAACATGTTTACAGCAGGAATAAACATGTTTACAGCAGGTATAAAGACGTTTACAGCAGAAATAAACACGTTTACAGCAGAAATAAACATGTTTACAGCAGGAATAAACACATTTACAGCAGAAATAAACACGTTTACAGCAGAAATAAACACGTTTACAGAAGAAATAAACATGTTTACAGCAGAAATAAGCACGTTTACAGCAGGAATAAACACGTTTACAGCAGAAATAAAAACGTTTACAGCAGAAATAAACATGTTTACAGCAGGAATAAACATGTTTACAGCAGGAATAAACGTGTTTATGGCAGAAATGAACATGTTTACAGCAGGAATAAACACGTTTACAGCAGGAATAAACGTGTTTACAGCAGAAATAAACATGTTTACAGCAGGAATAAACATGTTTACAGCAGAAATAAACACGTTTACAGCAGAAATAAACACATTTACAGCAGGAATAAACACATTTACAGCAGAAATAAACATGTTTACAGCAGAAATAAACATGTTTACAGCAGAAATAAACACGTTTACAGCAGAAATAAACACGTTTACAGCCGAAATAAACATGTTTACAGCAGAAATAAGCACGTTTACAGCAGGAATAAACACGTTTACAGCAGGAATAAACATGTTTACAGCAGAAATAAACACATTTACAGCCGGAATAAACGTGTTTACAGCAGAAATAAACATGTTTAATGCAGGAATAAACACATTTACAGCAGGAATAAACACTTTGACAGCAGAAATAAACAGGTTTAAAGCAGGAATAAACACATTTACAGCAGGAATAAACATGTTTACAGCAGGAATAAACACGTTTACAGCAGAAATAAAGACGTGTACAGCAGGAATAAACGTGTTTACAGCAGAAATAAACACGTTTACAGCAGGGATAAACGTGTTTACAGCAGGAATAAACACGTTTACAGCAGAAATAAACACGTTTACAGAAGAAATAAAAACGTTTACAGCAGAAATAAACATGTTTACAGCAGGAATAAACATGTTTACAGCCGAAATAAACACATTTACAGCAGGAATAAACACGTTTACAGCAGAAATAAACACGTTTACAGCAGAAATAAAAACATTTACAGCAGAAATAAAAACATTTACAGCAGAAATAAACATGTTTACAGCAGGAATAAACATGTTTACAGAAGAAATAAACACGTTTACAGCAGAAATAAACACGTTTACAGCAGAAATAAACATGTTTACAGCCGAAATAAACACGTTTACAGCAGGAATAAACATGTTTACAGCAGGAATAAACATGTTTACAGCAGGAATAAAGACGTTTACAGCAGAAATAAACACGTTTACAGCAGAAATAAACACGTTTACAGCAGGAATAAACACATTTACAGCAGAAATAAACACGTTTACAGCAGGAATAAACATGTTTACAGCAGGAATAAACATGTTTACAGCAGGAATAAAGACGTTTACAGCAGAAATAAACACGTTTACAGCAGAAATAAACACATTTACAGCAGGAATAAACACATTTACAGCAGAAATAAACACGTTTACAGCAGGAATAAACACGTTTACAGCAGGGATAAACGTGTTTACATCAGGAATAAACACGTTTACAGCAGAAATAAAAACGTTTACAGCAGAAATAAACACGTTTACAGCAGAAATAAAAACGTTTACAGCAGAAATAACCATGTTTACAGCAGGAATAAACATGTTTACAGCAGGAATAAACGTGTTTATGGCAGAAATGAACATGTTTACAGCAGAAATAAACACATTTACAGCAGGAATAAACGTGTTTACAGCTGAAATAAACATGTTTACAGCAGGAATAAACACATTTACAGCAGGAATAAACACGTTGACAGCAGAAATAAACACGTTTACAGCAGGAATAAACATGTTTACAGCAGAAATAAACATGTTTACAGCAGGAATAAACACATTTACAGCAGGAATAAACATGTTTACAGCAGGAATAAACATGTTTACAGCAGAAATAAACACGTTTACAGCAGAAATAAACACATTTAAAGCAGAAATAAAGACGTTTACAGCAGAAATAAACACGTTTACATCAGGAATAAACACGTTTACAGCAGAAATAAAAACGTTTACAGCAGAAATAAACATGTTTACAGCAGGAATAAACATGTTTACAGAAGGAATAAACGTGTTTATGGCAGAAATGAACATGTTTACAGCAGGAATAAACACGTTGACAGCAGGAATAAACGTGTTTACAGCAGAAATAAACATGTTTACAGCAGGAATAAACATGTTTACAGCAGAAATAAACACGTTTACAGCAGGGATAAACGTGTTTACAGCAGAAATAAACACGTTTACAGCAGAAATAAAAACATTTACAGCAGAAATAAAAACATTTACAGCAGAAATAAACATGTTTACAGCAGGAATAAACATGTTTACAGAAGAAATAAACACGTTTACAGCAGAAATAAACACGTTTACAGCAGAAATAAACATGTTTACATCCGAAATAAACACGTTTACAGCAGGAATAAACATGTTTACAGCAGGAATAAACATGTTTACAGCAGGAATAAAGACGTTTACAGCAGAAATAAACACGTTTACAGCAGAAATAAACACGTTTACAGCAGGAATAAACACATTTACAGCAGAAATAAACACGTTTACAGCAGGAATAAACATGTTTACAGCAGGAATAAACATGTTTACAGCAGGAATAAAGACGTTTACAGCAGAAATAAACACGTTTACAGCAGAAATAAACACATTTACAGCAGGAATAAACACATTTACAGCAGAAATAAACACGTTTACAGCAGGAATAAACACGTTTACAGCAGGGATAAACGTGTTTACATCAGGAATAAACACGTTTACAGCAGAAATAAAAACGTTTACAGCAGAAATAAACACGTTTACAGCAGAAATAAAAACGTTTACAGCAGAAATAACCATGTTTACAGCAGGAATAAACATGTTTACAGCAGGAATAAACGTGTTTATGGCAGAAATGAACATGTTTACAGCAGAAATAAACACATTTACAGCAGGAATAAACGTGTTTACAGCTGAAATAAACATGTTTACAGCAGGAATAAACACATTTACAGCAGGAATAAACACGTTGACAGCAGAAATAAACACGTTTACAGCAGGAATAAACATGTTTACAGCAGAAATAAACATGTTTACAGCAGGAATAAACACATTTACAGCAGGAATAAACATGTTTACAGCAGGAATAAACATGTTTACAGCAGAAATAAACACGTTTACAGCAGAAATAAACACATTTAAAGCAGAAATAAAGACGTTTACAGCAGAAATAAACACGTTTACATCAGGAATAAACACGTTTACAGCAGAAATAAAAACGTTTACAGCAGAAATAAACATGTTTACAGCAGGAATAAACATGTTTACAGAAGGAATAAACGTGTTTATGGCAGAAATGAACATGTTTACAGCAGGAATAAACACGTTGACAGCAGGAATAAACGTGTTTACAGCAGAAATAAACATGTTTACAGCAGGAATAAACATGTTTACAGCAGAAATAAACACGTTTACAGCAGGGATAAACGTGTTTATAGCAGAATTAAACACGTTTACAGCAGGAATAAACACGTTTACAGCAGGAATAAATACATTTACAGCCGAAATAAACATGTTTAAAGCAGGAATGAACACATTTACAGCAGTATTAAACACGTTTACAGCAGAAATAAACATGTTTACAGTAGGAATAAACACATTTACAGCAGGAATAAACATGTTTACAGCAGAAATAAAGACGTTTACAGCAGAAATAAACATGTTTACAGCAGGAATAAACGTGTTTACAGCAGAAATAAACACGTTTACAGCAGGGATAAACGTGTTTACATCAGGAATAAACACGTTTACAGCAGAAATAAAAACGTTTACAGCAGAAATAAACATGTTTACAGCAGGAATATACATGTTTACAGCAGGAATAAAGACGTTTACGGCAGAAATAAACACGTTTACAGCAGAAATAAACACGTTTATAGCCGTAATAAACACGTTTACAGCAGAATAAACATGTTTACAGCAGGAATAAACATGTTTACAGCAGGTATAAAGACGTTTACAGCAGAAATAAACACGTTTACAGCAGAAATAAACATGTTTACAGCAGGAATAAACACATTTACAGCAGAAATAAACACGTTTACAGCAGAAATAAACACGTTTACAGAAGAAATAAACATGTTTACAGCAGAAGTAAGCACGTTTACAGCAGGAATAAACACGTTTACAGCAGGAATAAACATGTTTACAGCAGGAATAAACATCTTTACATCAGGAATAAACGTGTTTACAGCAGAAATAAACATGTTTAATGCAGGAATGAACACATTTACAGCAGGAATAAACACGTTGACAGCAGAAATAAACACGTTTACAGCAGGAATAAACATGTTTACAGCAGAAATAAACATGTTTACAGCAGGAATAAACATGTTTACAGCAGGAATAAACATGTTTACAGCAGAAATAAACATGTTTACAGCATGAATAAATGTGTTTACAGCAGAAAAAAAACACGTTTACAGCAGGGATAAACATGTTTACAGCAGGAATAAACACGTTTACAGCAGAAATAAACACGTTTACAGCAGAAATAAACATATTTACAGCAGGAATAAACATGTTTACAGCAGAAATAAACACGTTTACAGCTAAAATAAACACGTTTACAGCAGAAATAAACATGTTTACAGCCGAAATAAACACGTTTACAGCAGGAATAGACATGTTTACAGCAGGAATAAACATGTTTACAGCAGGAATAAAGATGTTTACAGCAGAAATAAACACGTTTACAGCAGGAATAAACACATTTACAGCAGAAATAAACACGTTTACAGCAGAAATAAACACGTTTACAGCAGGAATAAACATGTTTACAGCAGGAATAAACACATTTACAGCAGGAATAAACGTGTTTACAGCAGAAATAAACATGTTTAATGCAGGAATAAACACATTTACAGCAGGTATAAAGACGTTTACAGCAGAAATAAACACGTTTACAGCAGAAATAAACATGTTTACAGCAGGAATAAACACATTTACAGCAGGAATAAACATGTTTACAGCAGGAATAAACATGTTTACAGCAGAAATAAACACGTTTACAGCAGAAATAAACACATTTTAAGCAGAAATAAAGACGTTTACAGCAGAAATAAACACGTTTACATCAGGAATAAACACGTTTACAGCAGAAATAAAAACGTTTACAGCAGAAATAAACATGTTTACAGCAGGAATAAACATGTTTACAGAAGGAATAAACGTGTTTATGGCAGAAATGAACATGTTTACAGCAGGAATAAACACGTTGACAGCAGGAATAAACGTGTTTACAGCAGAAATAAACATGTTTACAGCAGGAATAAACATGTTTACAGCAGAAATAAACACGTTTACAGCAGGGATAAACGTGTTTATAGCAGAATTAAACACGTTTACAGCAGGAATAAACACGTTTACAGCAGGAATAAATACATTTACAGCCGAAATAAACATGTTTAAAGCAGGAATAAACACATTTACAGCAGTATTAAACACGTTTACAGCAGAAATAAACATGTTTACAGTAGGAATAAACACATTTACAGCAGGAATAAACATGTTTACAGCAGAAATAAAGACGTTTACAGCAGAAATAAACATGTTTACAGCAGGAATAAACGTGTTTACAGCAGAAATAAACACGTTTACAGCAGGGATAAACGTGTTTACATCAGGAATAAACACGTTTACAGCAGAAATAAAAACGTTTACAGCAGAAATAAACATGTTTACAGCAGGAATATACATGTTTACAGCAGGAATAAACACGTTTATAGCCGTAATAAACACGTTTACAGCAGAATAAACATGTTTACAGCAGGAATAAACATGTTTACAGCAGGTATAAAGACGTTTACAGCAGAAATAAACACGTTTACAGCAGAAATAAACATGTTTACAGCAGGAATAAACACATTTACAGCAGAAATAAACACGTTTACAGCAGAAATAAACACGTTTACAGAAGAAATAAACATGTTTACAGCAGAAGTAAGCACGTTTACAGCAGGAATAAACACGTTTACAGCAGGAATAAAGACGTTTACGGCAGAAATAAACACGTTTACAGCAGAAATAAACACGTTTATAGCCGTAATAAACACGTTTACAGCAGAATAAACATGTTTACAGCAGGAATAAACATGTTTACAGCAGGTATAAAGACGTTTACAGCAGAAATAAACACGTTTACAGCAGAAATAAACATGTTTACAGCAGGAATAAACACATTTACAGCAGAAATAAACACGTTTACAGCAGAAATAAACACGTTTACAGAAGAAATAAACATGTTTACAGCAGAAGTAAGCACGTTTACAGCAGGAATAAACACGTTTACAGCAGGGATAAACGTGTTTACATCAGGAATAAACACGTTTACAGCAGAAATAAAAACGTTTACAGCAGAAATAAACATGTTTACAGCAGGAATATACATGTTTACAGCAGGAATAAAGACGTTTACGGCAGAAATAAACACGTTTACAGCAGAAATAAACACGTTTATAGCCGTAATAAACACGTTTACAGCAGAATAAACATGTTTACAGCAGGAATAAACATGTTTACAGCAGGTATAAAGACGTTTACAGCAGAAATAAACACGTTTACAGCAGAAATAAACATGTTTACAGCAGGAATAAACACATTTACAGCAGAAATAAACACGTTTACAGCAGAAATAAACACGTTTACAGAAGAAATAAACATGTTTACAGCAGAAGTAAGCACGTTTACAGCAGGAATAAACACGTTTACAGCAGGAATAAACATGTTTACAGCAGGAATAAACATCTTTACATCAGGAATAAACGTGTTTACAGCAGAAATAAACATGTTTAATGCAGGAATGAACACATTTACAGCAGGAATAAACACGTTGACAGCAGAAATAAACACGTTTACAGCAGGAATAAACATGTTTACAGCAGAAATAAACATGTTTACAGCAGGAATAAACATGTTTACAGCAGGAATAAACATGTTTACAGCAGAAATAAACATGTTTACAGCATGAATAAATGTGTTTACAGCAGAAAAAAAACACGTTTACAGCAGGGATAAACATGTTTACAGCAGGAATAAACACGTTTACAGCAGAAATAAACACGTTTACAGCAGAAATAAACATATTTACAGCAGGAATAAACATGTTTACAGCAGAAATAAACACGTTTACAGCTAAAATAAACACGTTTACAGCAGAAATAAACATGTTTACAGCCGAAATAAACACGTTTACAGCAGGAATAGACATGTTTACAGCAGGAATAAACATGTTTACAGCAGGAATAAAGATGTTTACAGCAGAAATAAACACGTTTACAGCAGGAATAAACACATTTACAGCAGAAATAAACACGTTTACAGCAGAAATAAACACGTTTACAGCAGGAATAAACATGTTTACAGCAGGAATAAACACATTTACAGCAGGAATAAACGTGTTTACAGCAGAAATAAACATGTTTAATGCAGGAATAAACACATTTACAGCAGGTATAAAGACGTTTACAGCAGAAATAAACACGTTTACAGCAGAAATAAACATGTTTACAGCAGGAATAAACACATTTACAGCAGGAATAAACATGTTTACAGCAGGAATAAACATGTTTACAGCAGAAATAAACACGTTTACAGCAGAAATAAACACATTTTAAGCAGAAATAAAGACGTTTACAGCAGAAATAAACACGTTTACATCAGGAATAAACACGTTTACAGCAGAAATAAAAACGTTTACAGCAGAAATAAACATGTTTACAGCAGGAATAAACATGTTTACAGAAGGAATAAACGTGTTTATGGCAGAAATGAACATGTTTACAGCAGGAATAAACACGTTGACAGCAGGAATAAACGTGTTTACAGCAGAAATAAACATGTTTACAGCAGGAATAAACATGTTTACAGCAGAAATAAACACGTTTACAGCAGGGATAAACGTGTTTATAGCAGAATTAAACACGTTTACAGCAGGAATAAACATGTTTACAGCAGAAATAAAAACATTTACTGCAGAAATAAACACGTTTAAAGCAGGAATAAACACATTTACAGCAGTATTAAACACGTTTACAGCAGAAATAAACATGTTTACAGTAGGAATAAACACATTTACAGCAGGAATAAACATGTTTACAGCAGAAATAAAGACGTTTACAGCAGAAATAAACATGTTTACAGCAGGAATAAACGTGTTTACAGCAGAAATAAACACGTTTACAGCAGGGATAAACGTGTTTACATCAGGAATAAACACGTTTACAGCAGAAATAAAAACGTTTACAGCAGAAATAAACATGTTTACAGCAGGAATATACATGTTTACAGCAGGAATAAAGACGTTTACGGCAGAAATAAACACGTTTACAGCAGAAATAAACACGTTTATAGCCGTAATAAACACGTTTACAGCAGAATAAACATGTTTACAGCAGGAATAAACATGTTTACAGCAGGTATAAAGACGTTTACAGCAGAAATAAACACGTTTACAGCAGAAATAAACATGTTTACAGCAGGAATAAACACATTTACAGCAGAAATAAACACGTTTACAGCAGAAATAAACACGTTTACAGAAGAAATAAACATGTTTACAGCAGAAGTAAGCACGTTTACAGCAGGAATAAACACGTTTACAGCAGGAATAAACATGTTTACAGCAGGAATAAACATGTTTACATCAGGAATAAACGTGTTTACAGCAGAAATAAACATGTTTAATGCAGGAATGAACACATTTACAGCAGGAATAAACACGTTGACAGCAGAAATAAACACGTTTACAGCAGGAATAAACATGTTTACAGCAGAAATAAACATGTTTACAGCAGGAATAAACATGTTTACAGCAGGAATAAACATGTTTACAGCAGAAATAAACATGTTTACAGCATGAATAAATGTGTTTACAGCAGAAAAAAAACACGTTTACAGCAGGGATAAACATGTTTACAGCAGGAATAAACACGTTTACAGCAGAAATAAACACGTTTACAGCAGAAATAAACATATTTACAGCAGGAATAAACATGTTTACAGCAGAAATAAACACGTTTACAGCTAAAATAAACACGTTTACAGCAGAAATAAACATGTTTACAGCCGAAATAAACACGTTTATAGCAGGAATAGACATGTTTACAGCAGGAATAAACATGTTTACAGCAGGAATAAAGATGTTTACAGCTAAAATAAACACGTTTACAGCAGGAATAAACACATTTACAGCAGAAATAAACACGTTTACAGCAGAAATAAACACGTTTACAGCAGGAATAAACATGTTTACAGCAGGAATAAACACATTTACAGCAGGAATAAACGTGTTTACAGCAGAAATAAACATGTTTAATGCAGGAATAAACACATTTACAGCAGGTATAAAGACGTTTACAGCAGAAATAAACACGTTTACAGCAGAAATAAACATGTTTACAGCAGAAATAAGCACGTTTACAGCAGGAATAAACACGTTTACAGCAGGGATAAACGTGTTTACATCAGGAATAAACACGTTTACAGCAGAAATAAAAACGTTTACAGCAGAAATAAACATGTTTACAGCAGGAATAAACATGTTTACAGCAGGAATAAACGTGTTTATGGCCGAAATGAACATGTTTACAGCAGGAATAAACACGTTTACAGCAGGAATAAACGTGTTTACAGCAGAAATAAACATGTTTACAGCAGAAATAAGCACGTTTACAGCAGGAATAAACACGTTTACAGCAGGGATAAACGTGTTTACATCAGGAATAAACACGTTTACAGCAGAAATAAAAACGTTTACAGCAGAAATAAACATGTTTACAGCAGGAATAAACATGTTTACAGCAGGAATAAACGTGTTTATGGCAGAAATGAACATGTTTACAGCAGGAATAAACACGTTTACAGCAGGAATAAACGTGTTTACAGCAGAAATAAACATGTTTACAGCAGGAATAAACATGTTTACAGCAGAAATAAACACGTTTACAGCAGGGATAAACGTGTTTATAGCAGAATTAAACATGTTTACAGCAGGAATAAACACGTTTACAGCAGTATTAAACACGTTTACAGCAGAAATAAACATGTTTACAGTAGGAATAAACACATTTACAGCAGGAATAAACATGTTTACAGCAGAAATAAAGACGTTTACAGCAGAAATAAACATGTTTACAGCAGGAATAAACGTGTTTACAGCAGAAATAAACACGTTTACAGCAGGGATAAACGTGTTTACATCAGGAATAAACACGTTTACAGCAGAAATAAAAACGTTTACAGCAGAAATAAACATGTTTACAGCAGGAATATACATGTTTACAGCAGGAATAAAGACGTTTACGGCAGAAATAAACACGTTTACAGCAGAAATAAACACGTTTATAGCCGTAATAAACACGTTTACAGCAGAATAAACATGTTTACAGCAGGAATAAACATGTTTACAGCAGGTATAAAGACGTTTACAGCAGAAATAAACACGTTTACAGCAGAAATAAACATGTTTACAGCAGGAATAAACACATTTACAGCAGAAATAAACACGTTTACAGCAGAAATAAACACGTTTACAGAAGAAATAAACATGTTTACAGCAGAAGTAAGCACGTTTACAGCAGGAATAAACACGTTTACAGCAGGAATAAACATGTTTACAGCAGGAATAAACATGTTTACATCAGGAATAAACGTGTTTACAGCAGAAATAAACATGTTTAATGCAGGAATGAACACATTTACAGCAGGAATAAACACGTTGACAGCAGAAATAAACACGTTTACAGCAGGAATAAACATGTTTACAGCAGAAATAAACATGTTTACAGCAGGAATAAACATGTTTACAGCAGGAATAAACATGTTTACAGCAGAAATAAACATGTTTACAGCATGAATAAATGTGTTTACAGCAGAAAAAAAACACGTTTACAGCAGGGATAAACATGTTTACAGCAGGAATAAACACGTTTACAGCAGAAATAAACACGTTTACAGCAGAAATAAACATATTTACAGCAGGAATAAACATGTTTACAGCAGAAATAAACACGTTTACAGCTAAAATAAACACGTTTACAGCAGAAATAAACATGTTTACAGCCGAAATAAACACGTTTACAGCAGGAATAGACATGTTTACAGCAGGAATAAACATGTTTACAGCAGGAATAAAGATGTTTACAGCTAAAATAAACACGTTTACAGCAGGAATAAACACATTTACAGCAGAAATAAACACGTTTACAGCAGAAATAAACACGTTTACAGCAGGAATAAACATGTTTACAGCAGGAATAAACACATTTACAGCAGGAATAAACGTGTTTACAGCAGAAATAAACATGTTTAATGCAGGAATAAACACATTTACAGCAGGTATAAAGACGTTTACAGCAGAAATAAACACGTTTACAGCAGAAATAAACATGTTTACAGCAGAAATAAGCACGTTTACAGCAGGAATAAACACGTTTACAGCAGGGATAAACGTGTTTACATCAGGAATAAACACGTTTACAGCAGAAATAAAAACGTTTACAGCAGAAATAAACATGTTTACAGCAGGAATAAACATGTTTACAGCAGGAATAAACGTGTTTATGGCAGAAATGAACATGTTTACAGCAGGAATAAACACGTTTACAGCAGGAATAAACGTGTTTACAGCAGAAATAAACATGTTTACAGCAGAAATAAGCACGTTTACAGCAGGAATAAACACGTTTACAGCAGGGATAAACGTGTTTACATCAGGAATAAACACGTTTACAGCAGAAATAAAAACGTTTACAGCAGAAATAAACATGTTTACAGCAGGAATAAACATGTTTACAGCAGGAATAAACGTGTTTATGGCAGAAATGAACATGTTTACAGCAGGAATAAACACGTTTACAGCAGGAATAAACGTGTTTACAGCAGAAATAAACATGTTTACAGCAGGAATAAACATGTTTACAGCAGAAATAAACACGTTTACAGCAGGGATAAACGTGTTTATAGCAGAATTAAACATGTTTACAGCAGGAATAAACACGTTTACAGCAGGAATAAACACGTTTATAGCAGAAATAAACACGTTTACAGCAGAAATAAACACGTTTACAGCAGGAATAAACGTGTTTACAGCAGAAATAAACACGTTTACAGCAGGAATAAACATGTTTACAGCAGGAATAAACATGTTTACAGCAGAAAAAAACACGTTTACAGCAGGGATAAACATGTTTACAGCAGGAATAAACACGTTTACAGCAGAAATAAACATGTTTACAGCAGGAATAAACATGTTTACAGCAGAAATAAACACGTTTACAGCAGAAATAAACACGTTTACAGCAGAAATAAACATGTTTACAGCCGAAATAAACACGTTTATAGCAGGAATAAACATGTTTACAGCAGGAATAAGCATGTTTACAGCAGAAGTAAGCACGTTTACAGCAGGAATAAACACGTTTACAGCAGGAATAAACATGTTTACAGCCGAAATAAACACGTTTATAGCAGGAATAAACATGTTTACAGCAGGAATAAACATGTTTACAGCAGAAGTAAGCACGTTTACAGCAGGAATAAACACGTTTACAGCAGGAATAAACATGTTTACAGCAGGAATAAACATGTTTACATCAGGAATAAACGTGTTTACAGCAGAAATAAACATGTTTAATGCAGGAATGAACACATTTACAGCAGGAATAAACACGTTGACAGCAGAAATAAACACGTTTACAGCAGGAATAAACATGTTTACAGCAGAAATAAACATGTTTACAGCAGGAATAAACATGTTTACAGCAGGAATAAACATGTTTACAGCAGGAATAAACATGTTTACAGCATGAATAAATGTGTTTACAGCAGAAAAAAAACACGTTTACAGCAGGGATAAACATGTTTACAGCAGGAATAAACACGTTTACAGCAGAAATAAACACGTTTACAGCAGAAATAAACATATTTACAGCAGGAATAAACATGTTTACAGCAGAAATAAACACGTTTACAGCTAAAATAAACACGTTTACAGCAGAAATAAACATGTTTAATGCCGAAATAAACACGTTTACAGCAGGAATAGACATGTTTACAGCAGGAATAAACATGTTTACAGCAGAAATAAACACGTTTACAGCAGGAATAAACATGTTTACAGCAGGAATAAACACATTTACAGCAGGAATAAACGTGTTTACAGCAGAAATAAACATGTTTAATGCAGGAATAAACACATTTACAGCAGGTATAAAGACGTTTACAGCAGAAATAAACACGTTTACAGCAGAAATAAACATGTTTACAGCAGGAATAAACACATTTACAGCAGAAATAAACACGTTTACAGCAGAAATAAACACGTTTACAGCAGAAATAAACATGTTTACAGCAGAAATAAGCACGTTTACAGCAGGAATAAACACGTTTACAGCAGGGATAAACGTGTTTACATCAGGAATAAACACGTTTACAGCAGAAATAAAAACGTTTACAGCAGAAATAAACATGTTTACATCAGGAATAAACATGTTTACAGCAGGAATAAACGTGTTTATGGCAGAAATGAACATGTTTACAGCAGGAATAAACACGTTTACAGCAGGAATAAACGTGTTTACAGCAGAAATAAACATGTTTACAGCAGGAATAAACATGTTTACAGCAGAAATAAACACGTTTACAGCAGGGATAAACGTGTTTATAGCAGAATTAAACATGTTTACAGCAGGAATAAACACGTTTACAGCAGGAATAAACACGTTTATAGCAGAAATAAACACGTTTACAGCAGAAATAAACACGTTTACAGCAGGAATAAACGTGTTTACAGCAGAAATAAACACGTTTACAGCAGGAATAAACATGTTTACAGCAGGAATAAACATGTTTACAGCAGAAAAAAACACGTTTACAGCAGGGATAAACATGTTTACAGCAGGAATAAACACGTTTACAGCAGAAATAAACATGTTTACAGCAGGAATAAACATGTTTACAGCAGAAATAAACACGTTTACAGCAGAAATAAACACGTTTACAGCAGAAATAAACATGTTTACAGCCGAAATAAACACGTTTATAGCAGGAATAAACATGTTTACCGCAGGAATAAACATGTTTACAGCAGGAATAAACATGTTTACAGCAGAAAAAAACACGTTTACAGCAGGGATAAACATGTTTACAGCAGGAATAAACACGTTTACAGCCGAAATAAACATGTTTACAGCAGGAATAAACATGTTTACAGCAGAAATAAACACGTTTACAGCAGAAATAAACACGTTTACAGCAGAAATAAACATGTTTACAGCCGAAATAAACACGTTTATAGCAGGAATAAACATGTTTACAGCAGGAATAAACATGTTTACAGCAGGAATAAAGACGTTTACAGCAGAAATAAACACGTTTACAGCAGAAATAAACACGTTTATAGCCGTAATAAACACGTTTACAGCAGAATAAACATGTTTACAGCAGGAATAAACATGTTTACAGCAGGTATAAAGACGTTTACAGCAGAAATAAACACGTTTACAGCAGAAATAAACATGTTTACAGCAGGAATAAACACATTTACAGCAGAAATAAACACGTTTACAGCAGAAATAAACACGTTTACAGAAGAAATAAACATGTTTACAGCAGAAGTAAGCACGTTTACAGCAGGAATAAACACGTTTACAGCAGGAATAAACATGTTTACAGCAGGAATAAACATGTTTACATCAGGAATAAACGTGTTTACAGCAGAAATAAACATGTTTAATGCAGGAATGAACACATTTACAGCAGGAATAAACTCGTTGACAGCAGAAATAAACACGTTTACAGCAGGAATAAACATGTTTACAGCAGAAATAAACATGTTTACAGCAGGAATAAACATGTTTACAGCAGGAATAAACATGTTTACAGCAGGAATAAACATGTTTACAGCAGAAATAAACATGTTTACAGCATGAATAAATGTGTTTACAGCAGAAAAAAAACACGTTTACAGCAGGGATAAACATGTTTACAGCAGGAATAAACACGTTTACAGCAGAAATAAACACGTTTCCAACAGAAATAAACATATTTACAGCAGGAATAAACATGTTTACAGCAGAAATAAACACGTTTACAGCTAAAATAAACACGTTTACAGCAGAAATAAACATGTTTACAGCCGAAATAAACACGTTTACAGCAGGAATAGACATGTTTACAGCAGGAATAAACATGTTTACAGCAGGAATAAATATGTTTACAGCAGAAATAAACACGTTTACAGCAGGAATAAACACATTTACAGCAGAAATAAACACGTTTACAGCAGAAATAAACACGTTTACAGCAGGAATAAACATGTTTACAGCAGGAATAAACACATTTACAGCAGGAATAAACGTGTTTACAGCAGAAATAAACATGTTTAATGCAGGAATAAACACATTTACAGCAGGTATAAAGACGTTTACAGCAGAAATAAACACGTTTACAGCAGAAATACATGTTTACAGCAGGAATAAACACATTTACAGCAGAAATAAAAACGTTTACAGCAGAAATAAACATGTTTACAGCCGAAATAAACACGTTTACAGCAGGAATAGACATGTTTACAGCAGGAATAAACACGTTTACAGCAGAAATAAACATGTTTACAGCAGGAATAAACACATTTACAGCAGAAATAAACACGTTTACAGCAGAAATAAACACGTTTACAGCAGGAATAAACATGTTTACAGCAGGAATAAACACATTTACAGCAGGAATAAACGTGTTTACAGCAGAAATAAACATGTTTAATGCAGGAATAAACACATTTACAGCAGGTATAAAGACGTTTACAGCAGAAATAAACACGTTTACAGCAGAAATACATGTTTACAGCAGGAATAAACACATTTACAGCAGAAATAAAAACGTTTACAGCAGAAATAAACACGTTTACAGCAGAAATAAACATGTTTACAGCAGAAATAAGCACGTTTACAGCAGGAATAAACACGTTTACAGCAGGGATAAACGTGTTTACATCAGGCATAAACACGTTTACAGCAGAAATAAAAACGTTTACAGCAGAAATAAACATGTTTACAGCAGGAATAAACATGTTTACAGCAGGAATAAACGTGTTTATGGCAGAAATGAACATGTTTACAGCAGGAATAAACACGTTTACAGCAGGAATAAACGTGTTTACAGCAGAAATAAACATGTTTACAGCAGGAATAAACACGTTTACAGCAGGAATAAACACGTTTATAGCAGAAATAAACACGTTTACAGCAGAAATAAACACGTTTACAGCAGGAATAAACGTGTTTACAGCAGAAATAAACACGTTTACAGCAGGAATAAACACGTTTACAGCAGGAATAAACACGTTTATAGCAGAAATAAACACGTTTACAGCAGAAATAAACACGTTTACAGCAGGAATAAACGTGTTTACAGCAGAAATAAACACGTTTACAGCAGGAATAAACATGTTTACAGCAGGAATAAACATGTTTACAGCAGAAAAAAACACGTTTACAGCAGGGATAAACATGTTTACAGCAGGAATAAACACGTTTACAGCAGAAATAAACATGTTTACAGCAGGAATAAACATGTTTACAGCAGAAATAAACACGTTTACAGCAGAAATAAACACGTTTACAGCAGAAATAAACATGTTTACAGCCGAAATAAACACGTTTATAGCAGGAATAAACATGTTTACAGCAGAAATAAACACGTTTACAGCAGAAATAAACACATTTATAGCCGTAATAAACACGTTTACAGCAGGAATAAACATGTTTACAGCAGGAATAAACATGTTTACAGCAGGTATAAAGACGTTTACAGCAGAAATAAACACGTTTACAGCGGAAATAAACATGTTTACAGCAGGAATAAACACATTTACAGCAGAAATGAACACGTTTACAGCAGAAATAAACATGTTTACAGCAGAAATAAGCACGTTTACAGCAGGAATAAACACGTTTACAGCAGGAATAAACATGTTTACTGCAGGAATAAACATGTTTACAGCAGGAATAAACGTGTTTACAGCAGAAATAAACATGTTTAATGCAGGAATAAACACATTTACAGCAGGAATAAACACGTTGAAAGCAGAAATAAACACGTTTACAGCAGGAATAAACATGTTTACAGCAGAAATAAACATGTTTACAGCAGGAATAAACATGTTTACAGCAGGAATAAACATGTTTACAGCAGGAATAAACATGTTTACAGCAGAAATAAACATGTTTACAGCATGAATAAATGTGTTTACAGCAGAAATAAAACACGTTTACAGCAGGGATAAACATGTTTACAGCAGGAATAAACACGTTTACAGCAGAAATAAACACGTTTACAGCAGAAATAAACATGTTTACAGCAGGAATAAACATGTTTACAGCAGAAATAAACACGTTTACAGCTAAAATAAACACGTTTACAGCAGAAATAAACATGTTTACAGTTGAAATAAGCACGTTTACAGCACGAATAAACACGTTTACAGCAGGAATAAACATGTTTACAGCAGAAATAAACACATTTACAGCAGGAATAAACGTGTTTACAGCAGAAATAAACATGTTTAATGCAGGAATAAACACATTTACAGCAGGAATAAACATGTTGACAGCAGAAATAAACACGTTTACAGCAGAACTAAACACGTGTACAGCAGAAATAAACATGTTTACAGCAGGAATAAACATGTTTACAGCAGAAATAAACACGTTTACAGCTAAAATAAACACGTTTACAGCAGAAATAAACATGTTTACAGCCGAAATAAACACGTTTACAGCAGGAATAAACATGTTTACAGCAGAAATAAACATGTTTAATGCAGGAATAAACACATTTACAGCAGGTATAAAGACGTTTACAGCAGAAATAAACACGTTTACAGCAGAAATAAACATGTTTACAGCAGGAATAAACATGTTTACAGAAGGAATAAACGTGTTTATGGCAGAAATGAACATGTTTACAGCAGGAATAAACACGTTGACAGCAGGAATAAACGTGTTTACAGCAGAAATAAACATGTTTACAGCAGGAATAAACATGTTTACAGCAGAAATAAACACGTTTACAGCAGGGATAAACGTGTTTATAGCAGAATTAAACACGTTTACAGCAGGAATAAACACGTTTACAGCAGGAATAAATACATTTACAGCCGAAATAAACATGTTTAAAGCAGGAATAAACACATTTACAGCAGTATTAAACACGTTTACAGCAGAAATAAACATGTTTACAGTAGGAATAAACACATTTACAGCAGGAATAAACATGTTTACAGCAGAAATAAAGACGTTTACAGCAGAAATAAACATGTTTACAGCAGGAATAAACGTGTTTACAGCAGAAATAAACACGTTTACAGCAGGGATAAACGTGTTTACATCAGGAATAAACACGTTTACAGCAGAAATAAAAACGTTTACAGCAGAAATAAACATGTTTACAGCAGGAATATACATGTTTACAGCAGGAATAAAGACGTTTACGGCAGAAATAAACACGTTTACAGCAGAAATAAACACGTTTATAGCCGTAATAAACACGTTTACAGCAGAATAAACATGTTTACAGCAGGAATAAACATGTTTACAGCAGGTATAAAGACGTTTACAGCAGAAATAAACACGTTTACAGCAGAAATAAACATGTTTACAGCAGGAATAAACACATTTACAGCAGAAATAAACACGTTTACAGCAGAAATAAACACGTTTACAGAAGAAATAAACATGTTTACAGCAGAAGTAAGCACGTTTACAGCAGGAATAAACACGTTTACAGCAGGAATAAACATGTTTACAGCAGGAATAAACATGTTTACATCAGGAATAAACGTGTTTACAGCAGAAATAAACATGTTTAATGCAGGAATGAACACATTTACAGCAGGAATAAACACGTTGACAGCAGAAATAAACACGTTTACAGCAGGAATAAACATGTTTACAGCAGAAATAAACATGTTTACAGCAGGAATAAACATGTTTACAGCAGGAATAAACATGTTTACAGCAGAAATAAACATGTTTACAGCATGAATAAATGTGTTTACAGCAGAAAAAAAACACGTTTACAGCAGGGATAAACATGTTTACAGCAGGAATAAACACGTTTACAGCAGAAATAAACACGTTTACAGCAGAAATAAACATATTTACAGCAGGAATAAACATGTTTACAGCAGAAATAAACACGTTTACAGCTAAAATAAACACGTTTACAGCAGAAATAAACATGTTTACAGCCGAAATAAACACGTTTATAGCAGGAATAGACATGTTTACAGCAGGAATAAACATGTTTACAGCAGGAATAAAGATGTTTACAGCTAAAATAAACACGTTTACAGCAGGAATAAACACATTTACAGCAGAAATAAACACGTTTACAGCAGAAATAAACACGTTTACAGCAGGAATAAACATGTTTACAGCAGGAATAAACACATTTACAGCAGGAATAAACGTGTTTACAGCAGAAATAAACATGTTTAATGCAGGAATAAACACATTTACAGCAGGTATAAAGACGTTTACAGCAGAAATAAACACGTTTACAGCAGAAATAAACATGTTTACAGCAGAAATAAGCACGTTTACAGCAGGAATAAACACGTTTACAGCAGGGATAAACGTGTTTACATCAGGAATAAACACGTTTACAGCAGAAATAAAAACGTTTACAGCAGAAATAAACATGTTTACAGCAGGAATAAACATGTTTACAGCAGGAATAAACGTGTTTATGGCAGAAATGAACATGTTTACAGCAGGAATAAACACGTTTACAGCAGGAATAAACGTGTTTACAGCAGAAATAAACATGTTTACAGCAGAAATAAGCACGTTTACAGCAGGAATAAACACGTTTACAGCAGGGATAAACGTGTTTACATCAGGAATAAACACGTTTACAGCAGAAATAAAAACGTTTACAGCAGAAATAAACATGTTTACAGCAGGAATAAACATGTTTACAGCAGGAATAAACGTGTTTATGGCAGAAATGAACATGTTTACAGCAGGAATAAACACGTTTACAGCAGGAATAAACGTGTTTACAGCAGAAATAAACATGTTTACAGCAGGAATAAACATGTTTACAGCAGAAATAAACACGTTTACAGCAGGGATAAACGTGTTTATAGCAGAATTAAACATGTTTACAGCAGGAATAAACACGTTTACAGCAGTATTAAACACGTTTACAGCAGAAATAAACATGTTTACAGTAGGAATAAACACATTTACAGCAGGAATAAACATGTTTACAGCAGAAATAAAGACGTTTACAGCAGAAATAAACATGTTTACAGCAGGAATAAACGTGTTTACAGCAGAAATAAACACGTTTACAGCAGGGATAAACGTGTTTACATCAGGAATAAACACGTTTACAGCAGAAATAAAAACGTTTACAGCAGAAATAAACATGTTTACAGCAGGAATATACATGTTTACAGCAGGAATAAAGACGTTTACGGCAGAAATAAACACGTTTACAGCAGAAATAAACACGTTTATAGCCGTAATAAACACGTTTACAGCAGAATAAACATGTTTACAGCAGGAATAAACATGTTTACAGCAGGTATAAAGACGTTTACAGCAGAAATAAACACGTTTACAGCAGAAATAAACATGTTTACAGCAGGAATAAACACATTTACAGCAGAAATAAACACGTTTACAGCAGAAATAAACACGTTTACAGAAGAAATAAACATGTTTACAGCAGAAGTAAGCACGTTTACAGCAGGAATAAACACGTTTACAGCAGGAATAAACATGTTTACAGCAGGAATAAACATGTTTACATCAGGAATAAACGTGTTTACAGCAGAAATAAACATGTTTAATGCAGGAATGAACACATTTACAGCAGGAATAAACACGTTGACAGCAGAAATAAACACGTTTACAGCAGGAATAAACATGTTTACAGCAGAAATAAACATGTTTACAGCAGGAATAAACATGTTTACAGCAGGAATAAACATGTTTACAGCAGAAATAAACATGTTTACAGCATGAATAAATGTGTTTACAGCAGAAAAAAAACACGTTTACAGCAGGGATAAACATGTTTACAGCAGGAATAAGCACGTTTACAGCAGGAATAAACACGTTTACAGCAGGGATAAACGTGTTTACATCAGGAATAAACACGTTTACAGCAGAAATAAAAACGTTTACAGCAGAAATAAACATGTTTACAGCAGGAATAAACATGTTTACAGCAGGAATAAACGTGTTTATGGCAGAAATGAACATGTTTACAGCAGGAATAAACACGTTTACAGCAGGAATAAACGTGTTTACAGCAGAAATAAACATGTTTACAGCAGAAATAAGCACGTTTACAGCAGGAATAAACACGTTTACAGCAGGGATAAACGTGTTTACATCAGGAATAAACACGTTTACAGCAGAAATAAAAACGTTTACAGCAGAAATAAACATGTTTACAGCAGGAATAAACATGTTTACAGCAGGAATAAACGTGTTTATGGCAGAAATGAACATGTTTACAGCAGGAATAAACACGTTTACAGCAGGAATAAACGTGTTTACAGCAGAAATAAACATGTTTACAGCAGGAATAAACATGTTTACAGCAGAAATAAACACGTTTACAGCAGGGATAAACGTGTTTATAGCAGAATTAAACATGTTTACAGCAGGAATAAACACGTTTACAGCAGTATTAAACACGTTTACAGCAGAAATAAACATGTTTACAGTAGGAATAAACACATTTACAGCAGGAATAAACATGTTTACAGCAGAAATAAAGACGTTTACAGCAGAAATAAACATGTTTACAGCAGGAATAAACGTGTTTACAGCAGAAATAAACACGTTTACAGCAGGGATAAACGTGTTTACATCAGGAATAAACACGTTTACAGCAGAAATAAAAACGTTTACAGCAGAAATAAACATGTTTACAGCAGGAATAAACATGTTTACAGCAGGAATAAACGTGTTTATGGCAGAAATGAACATGTTTACAGCAGGAATAAACACGTTTACAGCAGGAATAAACGTGTTTACAGCAGAAATAAACATGTTTACAGCAGGAATAAACATGTTTACAGCAGAAATAAACACGTTTACAGCAGGGATAAACGTGTTTATAGCAGAATTAAACATGTTTACAGCAGGAATAAACACGTTTACAGCAGTATTAAACACGTTTACAGCAGAAATAAACATGTTTACAGTAGGAATAAACACATTTACAGCAGGAATAAACATGTTTACAGCAGAAATAAAGACGTTTACAGCAGAAATAAACATGTTTACAGCAGGAATAAACGTGTTTACAGCAGAAATAAACACGTTTACAGCAGGGATAAACGTGTTTACATCAGGAATAAACACGTTTACAGCAGAAATAAAAACGTTTACAGCAGAAATAAACATGTTTACAGCAGGAATATACATGTTTACAGCAGGAATAAAGACGTTTACGGCAGAAATAAACACGTTTACAGCAGAAATAAACACGTTTATAGCCGTAATAAACACGTTTACAGCAGAATAAACATGTTTACAGCAGGAATAAACATGTTTACAGCAGGTATAAAGACGTTTACAGCAGAAATAAACACGTTTACAGCAGAAATAAACATGTTTACAGCAGGAATAAACACATTTACAGCAGAAATAAACACGTTTACAGCAGAAATAAACACGTTTACAGAAGAAATAAACATGTTTACAGCAGAAGTAAGCACGTTTACAGCAGGAATAAACACGTTTACAGCAGGAATAAACATGTTTACAGCAGGAATAAACATGTTTACATCAGGAATAAACGTGTTTACAGCAGAAATAAACATGTTTAATGCAGGAATGAACACATTTACAGCAGGAATAAACACGTTGACAGCAGAAATAAACACGTTTACAGCAGGAATAAACATGTTTACAGCAGAAATAAACATGTTTACAGCAGGAATAAACATGTTTACAGCAGGAATAAACATGTTTACAGCAGAAATAAACATGTTTACAGCATGAATAAATGTGTTTACAGCAGAAAAAAAACACGTTTACAGCAGGGATAAACATGTTTACAGCAGGAATAAACACGTTTACAGCAGAAATAAACACGTTTACAGCAGAAATAAACATATTTACAGCAGGAATAAACATGTTTACAGCAGAAATAAACACGTTTACAGCTAAAATAAACACGTTTACAGCAGAAATAAACATGTTTACAGCCGAAATAAACACGTTTATAGCAGGAATAGACATGTTTACAGCAGGAATAAACATGTTTACAGCAGGAATAAAGATGTTTACAGCTAAAATAAACACGTTTACAGCAGGAATAAACACATTTACAGCAGAAATAAACACGTTTACAGCAGAAATAAACACGTTTACAGCAGGAATAAACATGTTTACAGCAGGAATAAACACATTTACAGCAGGAATAAACGTGTTTACAGCAGAAATAAACATGTTTAATGCAGGAATAAACACATTTACAGCAGGTATAAAGACGTTTACAGCAGAAATAAACACGTTTACAGCAGAAATAAACATGTTTACAGCAGAAATAAGCACGTTTACAGCAGGAATAAACACGTTTACAGCAGGGATAAACGTGTTTACATCAGGAATAAACACGTTTACAGCAGAAATAAAAACGTTTACAGCAGAAATAAACATGTTTACAGCAGGAATAAACATGTTTACAGCAGGAATAAACGTGTTTATGGCAGAAATGAACATGTTTACAGCAGGAATAAACACGTTTACAGCAGGAATAAACGTGTTTACAGCAGAAATAAACATGTTTACAGCAGAAATAAGCACGTTTACAGCAGGAATAAACACGTTTACAGCAGGGATAAACGTGTTTACATCAGGAATAAACACGTTTACAGCAGAAATAAAAACGTTTACAGCAGAAATAAACATGTTTACAGCAGGAATAAACATGTTTACAGCAGGAATAAACGTGTTTATGGCAGAAATGAACATGTTTACAGCAGGAATAAACACGTTTACAGCAGGAATAAACGTGTTTACAGCAGAAATAAACATGTTTACAGCAGGAATAAACATGTTTACAGCAGAAATAAACACGTTTACAGCAGGGATAAACGTGTTTATAGCAGAATTAAACATGTTTACAGCAGGAATAAACACGTTTACAGCAGGAATAAACACGTTTATAGCAGAAATAAACACGTTTACAGCAGAAATAAACACGTTTACAGCAGGAATAAACGTGTTTACAGCAGAAATAAACACGTTTACAGCAGGAATAAACATGTTTACAGCAGGAATAAACATGTTTACAGCAGAAAAAAACACGTTTACAGCAGGGATAAACATGTTTACAGCAGGAATAAACACATTTACAGCAGAAATAAACATGTTTACAGCAGGAATAAACATGTTTACAGCAGAAATAAACACGTTTACAGCAGAAATAAACACGTTTACAGCAGAAATAAACATGTTTACAGCCGAAATAAACACGTTTATAGCAGGAATAAACATGTTTACAGCAGGAATAAGCATGTTTACAGCAGAAGTAAGCACGTTTACAGCAGGAATAAACACGTTTACAGCAGGAATAAACATGTTTACAGCCGAAATAAACACGTTTATAGCAGGAATAAACATGTTTACAGCAGGAATAAACATGTTTACAGCAGAAGTAAGCACGTTTACAGCAGGAATAAACACGTTTACAGCAGGAATAAACATGTTTACAGCAGGAATAAACATGTTTACATCAGGAATAAACGTGTTTACAGCAGAAATAAACATGTTTAATGCAGGAATGAACACATTTACAGCAGGAATAAACACGTTGACAGCAGAAATAAACACGTTTACAGCAGGAATAAACATGTTTACAGCAGAAATAAACATGTTTACAGCAGGAATAAACATGTTTACAGCAGGAATAAACATGTTTACAGCAGGAATAAACATGTTTACAGCATGAATAAATGTGTTTACAGCAGAAAAAAAACACGTTTACAGCAGGGATAAACATGTTTACAGCAGGAATAAACACGTTTACAGCAGAAATAAACACGTTTACAGCAGAAATAAACATATTTACAGCAGGAATAAACATGTTTACAGCAGAAATAAACACGTTTACAGCTAAAATAAACACGTTTACAGCAGAAATAAACATGTTTAATGCCGAAATAAACACGTTTACAGCAGGAATAGACATGTTTACAGCAGGAATAAACATGTTTACAGCAGAAATAAACACGTTTA
Source organism: Telmatherina bonti (assembly GCF_933228915.1). Lineage (NCBI taxonomy): Eukaryota > Metazoa > Chordata > Actinopteri > Atheriniformes > Telmatherinidae > Telmatherina > Telmatherina bonti. The sequence goes on from NC_136614.1 coordinate 6,956,797, forward strand.
CAGCAGGAATAAACATGTTTACAGCAGGAATAAACACATTTACAGCAGGAATAAACGTGTTTACAGCAGAAATAAACATGTTTAATCCAGGAATAAACACATTTACAGCAGGTATAAAGACGTTTACAGCAGAAATAAACACGTTTACAGCAGAAATAAACATGTTTACAGCAGGAATAAACACATTTACAGCAGAAATAAACACGTTTACAGCAGAAATAAACACGTTTACAGCAGAAATAAACATGTTTACAGCAGAAATAAGCACGTTTACAGCAGGAATAAACACGTTTACAGCAGGGATAAACGTGTTTACATCAGGAATAAACACGTTTACAGCAGAAATAAAAACGTTTACAGCAGAAATAAACATGTTTACATCAGGAATAAACATGTTTACAGCAGGAATAAACGTGTTTATGGCAGAAATGAACATGTTTACAGCAGGAATAAACACGTTTACAGCAGGAATAAACGTGTTTACAGCAGAAATAAACATGTTTACAGCAGGAATAAACATGTTTACAGCAGAAATAAACACGTTTACAGCAGGGATAAACGTGTTTATAGCAGAATTAAACATGTTTACAGCAGGAATAAACACGTTTACAGCAGGAATAAACACGTTTATAGCAGAAATAAACACGTTTACAGCAGAAATAAACACGTTTACAGCAGGAATAAACGTGTTTACAGCAGAAATAAACACGTTTACAGCAGGAATAAACATGTTTACAGCAGGAATAAACATGTTTACAGCAGAAAAAAACACGTTTACAGCAGGGATAAACATGTTTACAGCAGGAATAAACACGTTTACAGCAGAAATAAACATGTTTACAGCAGGAATAAACATGTTTACAGCAGAAATAAACACGTTTACAGCAGAAATAAACACGTTTACAGCAGAAATAAACATGTTTACAGCCGAAATAAACACGTTTATAGCAGGAATAAACATGTTTACCGCAGGAATAAACATGTTTACAGCAGGAATAAACATGTTTACAGCAGAAAAAAACACGTTTACAGCAGGGATAAACATGTTTACAGCAGGAATAAACACGTTTACAGCCGAAATAAACATGTTTACAGCAGGAATAAACATGTTTACAGCAGAAATAAACACGTTTACAGCAGAAATAAACACGTTTACAGCAGAAATAAACATGTTTACAGCCGAAATAAACACGTTTATAGCAGGAATAAACATGTTTACAGCAGGAATAAACATGTTTACAGCAGGAATAAAGACGTTTACAGCAGAAATAAACACGTTTACAGCAGAAATAAACACGTTTATAGCCGTAATAAACACGTTTACAGCAGAATAAACATGTTTACAGCAGGAATAAACATGTTTACAGCAGGTATAAAGACGTTTACAGCAGAAATAAACACGTTTACAGCAGAAATAAACATGTTTACAGCAGGAATAAACACATTTACAGCAGAAATAAACACGTTTACAGCAGAAATAAACACGTTTACAGAAGAAATAAACATGTTTACAGCAGAAGTAAGCACGTTTACAGCAGGAATAAACACGTTTACAGCAGGAATAAACATGTTTACAGCAGGAATAAACATGTTTACATCAGGAATAAACGTGTTTACAGCAGAAATAAACATGTTTAATGCAGGAATGAACACATTTACAGCAGGAATAAACTCGTTGACAGCAGAAATAAACACGTTTACAGCAGGAATAAACATGTTTACAGCAGAAATAAACATGTTTACAGCAGGAATAAACATGTTTACAGCAGGAATAAACATGTTTACAGCAGGAATAAACATGTTTACAGCAGAAATAAACATGTTTACAGCATGAATAAATGTGTTTACAGCAGAAAAAAAACACGTTTACAGCAGGGATAAACATGTTTACAGCAGGAATAAACACGTTTACAGCAGAAATAAACACGTTTCCAACAGAAATAAACATATTTACAGCAGGAATAAACATGTTTACAGCAGAAATAAACACGTTTACAGCTAAAATAAACACGTTTACAGCAGAAATAAACATGTTTACAGCCGAAATAAACACGTTTACAGCAGGAATAGACATGTTTACAGCAGGAATAAACATGTTTACAGCAGGAATAAATATGTTTACAGCAGAAATAAACACGTTTACAGCAGGAATAAACACATTTACAGCAGAAATAAACACGTTTACAGCAGAAATAAACACGTTTACAGCAGGAATAAACATGTTTACAGCAGGACTAAACACATTTACAGCAGGAATAAACGTGTTTACAGCAGAAATAAACATGTTTAATGCAGGAATAAACACATTTACAGCAGGTATAAAGACGTTTACAGCAGAAATAAACACGTTTACAGCAGAAATACATGTTTACAGCAGGAATAAACACATTTACAGCAGAAATAAAAACGTTTACAGCAGAAATAAACATGTTTACAGCCGAAATAAACACGTTTACAGCAGGAATAGACATGTTTACAGCAGGAATAAACATGTTTACAGCAGGAATAAATATGTTTACAGCAGAAATAAACACGTTTACAGCAGGAATAAACACATTTACAGCAGAAATAAACACGTTTACAGCAGAAATAAACACGTTTACAGCAGGAATAAACATGTTTACAGCAGGAATAAACACATTTACAGCAGGAATAAACGTGTTTACAGCAGAAATAAACATGTTTAATGCAGGAATAAACACATTTACAGCAGGTATAAAGACGTTTACAGCAGAAATAAACACGTTTACAGCAGAAATACATGTTTACAGCAGGAATAAACACATTTACAGCAGAAATAAAAACGTTTACAGCAGAAATAAACACGTTTACAGCAGAAATAAACATGTTTACAGCAGAAATAAGCACGTTTACAGCAGGAATAAACACGTTTACAGCAGGGATAAACGTGTTTACATCAGGCATAAACACGTTTACAGCAGAAATAAAAACGTTTACAGCAGAAATAAACATGTTTACAGCAGGAATAAACATGTTTACAGCAGGAATAAACGTGTTTATGGCAGAAATGAACATGTTTACAGCAGGAATAAACACGTTTACAGCAGGAATAAACGTGTTTACAGCAGAAATAAACATGTTTACAGCAGGAATAAACACGTTTACAGCAGGAATAAACACGTTTATAGCAGAAATAAACACGTTTACAGCAGAAATAAACACGTTTACAGCAGGAATAAACGTGTTTACAGCAGAAATAAACACGTTTACAGCAGGAATAAACACGTTTACAGCAGGAATAAACACGTTTATAGCAGAAATAAACACGTTTACAGCAGAAATAAACACGTTTACAGCAGGAATAAACGTGTTTACAGCAGAAATAAACACGTTTACAGCAGGAATAAACATGTTTACAGCAGGAATAAACATGTTTACAGCAGAAAAAAACACGTTTACAGCAGGGATAAACATGTTTACAGCAGGAATAAACACGTTTACAGCAGAAATAAACATGTTTACAGCAGGAATAAACATGTTTACAGCAGAAATAAACACGTTTACAGCAGAAATAAACACGTTTACAGCAGAAATAAACATGTTTACAGCCGAAATAAACACGTTTATAGCAGGAATAAACATGTTTACAGCAGAAATAAACACGTTTACAGCAGAAATAAACACATTTATAGCCGTAATAAACACGTTTACAGCAGGAATAAACATGTTTACAGCAGGAATAAACATGTTTACAGCAGGTATAAAGACGTTTACAGCAGAAATAAACACGTTTACAGCGGAAATAAACATGTTTACAGCAGGAATAAACACATTTACAGCAGAAATGAACACGTTTACAGCAGAAATAAACACGTTTACAGCAGAAATAAACATGTTTACAGCAGAAATAAGCACGTTTACAGCAGGAATAAACACGTTTACAGCAGGAATAAACATGTTTACTGCAGGAATAAACATGTTTACAGCAGGAATAAACGTGTTTACAGCAGAAATAAACATGTTTAATGCAGGAATAAACACATTTACAGCAGGAATAAACACGTTGAAAGCAGAAATAAACACGTTTACAGCAGGAATAAACATGTTTACAGCAGAAATAAACATGTTTACAGCAGGAATAAACATGTTTACAGCAGGAATAAACATGTTTACAGCAGAAATAAACATGTTTACAGCATGAATAAATGTGTTTACAGCAGAAATAAAACACGTTTACAGCAGGGATAAACATGTTTACAGCAGGAATAAACACGTTTACAGCAGAAATAAACACGTTTACAGCAGAAATAAACATGTTTACAGCAGGAATAAACATGTTTACAGCAGAAATAAACACGTTTACAGCTAAAATAAACACGTTTACAGCAGAAATAAACATGTTTACAGTTGAAATAAGCACGTTTACAGCACGAATAAACACGTTTACAGCAGGAATAAACATGTTTACAGCAGAAATAAACACATTTACAGCAGGAATAAACGTGTTTACAGCAGAAATAAACATGTTTAATGCAGGAATAAACACATTTACAGCAGGAATAAACATGTTGACAGCAGAAATAAACACGTTTACAGCAGAACTAAACACGTGTACAGCAGAAATAAACATGTTTACAGCAGGAATAAACATGTTTACAGCAGAAATAAACACGTTTACAGCTAAAATAAACACGTTTACAGCAGAAATAAACATGTTTACAGCCGAAATAAACACGTTTACAGCAGGAATAGACATGTTTACAGCAGGAATAAACATGTTTACAGCAGGAATAAAGACGTTTACAGCAGAAATAAACACGTTTACAGCAGGAATAAACACATTTACAGCAGAAATAAACACGTTTACAGCAGGAATAAATACATTTACAGCAGGAATAAACATGTTTAAAGCAGGAATAACCACATTTACAGCAGGAATAAACACGTTTACAGCAGAAATAAACATGTTTACAGTAGGAATAAACACATTTACAGCAGGAATAAACATGTTTACAGCAGAAATAAAGACGTTTACAGCAGAAATAAACACGTTTACAGCAGAAATAAACATGTTTACAGCAGGAATAAACACATTTACAGCAGAAATAAACACGTTTACAGCAGAAATAAACACGTTTACAGAAGAAATAAACATGTTTACAGCAGAAGTAAGCACGTTTACAGCAGGAATAAACACGTTTACAGCAGGAATAAACATGTTTACAGCAGGAATAAACATGTTTACATCAGGAATAAACGTGTTTACAGCAGAAATAAACATGTTTAATGCAGGAATGAACACATTTACAGCAGGAATAAACTCGTTGACAGCAGAAATAAACACGTTTACAGCAGGAATAAACATGTTTACAGCAGAAATAAACATGTTTACAGCAGGAATAAACATGTTTACAGCAGGAATAAACATGTTTACAGCAGGAATAAACATGTTTACAGCAGAAATAAACATGTTTACAGCATGAATAAATGTGTTTACAGCAGAAAAAAAACACGTTTACAGCAGGGATAAACATGTTTACAGCAGGAATAAACACGTTTACAGCAGAAATAAACACGTTTCCAACAGAAATAAACATATTTACAGCAGGAATAAACATGTTTACAGCAGAAATAAACACGTTTACAGCTAAAATAAACACGTTTACAGCAGAAATAAACATGTTTACCGCCGAAATAAACACGTTTACAGCAGGAATAGACATGTTTACAGCAGGAATAAACATGTTTACAGCAGGAATAAATATGTTTACAGCAGAAATAAACACGTTTACAGCAGGAATAAACACATTTACAGCAGAAATAAACACGTTTACAGCAGAAATAAACACGTTTACAGCAGGAATAAACATGTTTACAGCAGGAATAAACACATTTACAGCAGGAATAAACGTGTTTACAGCAGAAATAAACATGTTTAATGCAGGAATAAACACATTTACAGCAGGTATAAAGACGTTTACAGCAGAAATAAACACGTTTACAGCAGAAATACATGTTTACAGCAGGAATAAACACATTTACAGCAGAAATAAAAACGTTTACAGCAGAAATAAACATGTTTACAGCCGAAATAAACACGTTTACAGCAGGAATAGACATGTTTACAGCAGGAATAAACATGTTTACAGCAGGAATAAATATGTTTACAGCAGAAATAAACACGTTTACAGCAGGAATAAACACATTTACAGCAGAAATAAACACGTTTACAGCAGAAATAAACACGTTTACAGCAGGAATAAACATGTTTACAGCAGGAATAAACACATTTACAGCAGGAATAAACGTGTTTACAGCAGAAATAAACATGTTTAATGCAGGAATAAACACATTTACAGCAGGTATAAAGACGTTTACAGCAGAAATAAACACGTTTACAGCAGAAATACATGTTTACAGCAGGAATAAACACATTTACAGCAGAAATAAAAACGTTTACAGCAGAAATAAACACGTTTACAGCAGAAATAAACATGTTTACAGCAGAAATAAGCACGTTTACAGCAGGAATAAACACGTTTACAGCAGGGATAAACGTGTTTACATCAGGCATAAACACGTTTACAGCAGAAATAAAAACGTTTACAGCAGAAATAAACATGTTTACAGCAGGAATAAACATGTTTACAGCAGGAATAAACGTGTTTATGGCAGAAATGAACATGTTTACAGCAGGAATAAACACGTTTACAGCAGGAATAAACGTGTTTACAGCAGAAATAAACATGTTTACAGCAGGAATAAACACGTTTACAGCAGGAATAAACACGTTTATAGCAGAAATAAACACGTTTACAGCAGAAATAAACACGTTTACAGCAGGAATAAACGTGTTTACAGCAGAAATAAACACGTTTACAGCAGGAATAAACACGTTTACAGCAGGAATAAACACGTTTATAGCAGAAATAAACACGTTTACAGCAGAAATAAACACGTTTACAGCAGGAATAAACGTGTTTACAGCAGAAATAAACACGTTTACAGCAGGAATAAACGTGTTTACAGCAGAAATAAACACGTTTACAGCAGGAATAAACACGTTTACAGCAGGAATAAACACGTTTATAGCAGAAATAAACACGTTTACAGCAGAAATAAACACGTTTACAGCAGGAATAAACGTGTTTACAGCAGAAATAAACACGTTTACAGCAGGAATAAACATGTTTACAGCAAGAATAAACATGTTTACAGCAGAAAAAAACACGTTTACAGCAGGGATAAACATGTTTACAGCAGGAATAAACACGTTTACAGCAGAAATAAACATGTTTACAGCAGGAATAAACATGTTTACAGCAGAAATAAACACGTTTACAGCAGAAATAAACACGTTTACAGCAGAAATAAACATGTTTACAGCCGAAATAAACACGTTTATAGCAGGAATAAACATGTTTACAGCAGAAATAAACACGTTTACAGCAGAAATAAACACATTTATAGCCGTAATAAACACGTTTACAGCAGGAATAAACATGTTTACAGCAGGAATAAACATGTTTACAGCAGGTATAAAGACGTTTACAGCAGAAATAAACACGTTTACAGCGGAAATAAACATGTTTACAGCAGGAATAAACACATTTACAGCAGAAATGAACACGTTTACAGCAGAAATAAACACGTTTACAGCAGAAATAAACATGTTTACAGCAGAAATAAGCACGTTTACAGCAGGAATAAACACGTTTACAGCAGGAATAAACATGTTTACTGCAGGAATAAACATGTTTACAGCAGGAATAAACGTGTTTACAGCAGAAATAAACATGTTTAATGCAGGAATAAACACATTTACAGCAGGAATAAACACGTTGAAAGCAGAAATAAACACGTTTACAGCAGGAATAAACATGTTTACAGCAGAAATAAACATGTTTACAGCAGGAATAAACATGTTTACAGCAGGAATAAACATGTTTACAGCAGGAATAAACATGTTTACAGCAGAAATAAACATGTTTACAGCATGAATAAATGTGTTTACAGCAGAAATAAAACACGTTTACAGCAGGGATAAACATGTTTACAGCAGGAATAAACACGTTTACAGCAGAAATAAACACGTTTACAGCAGAAATAAACATGTTTACAGCAGGAATAAACATGTTTACAGCAGAAATAAACACGTTTACAGCTAAAATAAACACGTTTACAGCAGAAATAAACATGTTTACAGTTGAAATAAGCACGTTTACAGCACGAATAAACACGTTTACAGCAGGAATAAACATGTTTACAGCAGAAATAAACACATTTACAGCAGGAATAAACGTGTTTACAGCAGAAATAAACATGTTTAATGCAGGAATAAAAACATTTACAGCAGGAATAAACATGTTGACAGCAGAAATAAACACGTTTACAGCAGAACTAAACACGTGTACAGCAGAAATAAACATGTTTACAGCAGGAATAAACATGTTTACAGCAGAAATAAACACGTTTACAGCTAAAATAAACACGTTTACAGCAGAAATAAACATGTTTACAGCCGAAATAAACACGTTTACAGCAGGAATAGACATGTTTACAGCAGGAATAAACATGTTTACAGCAGGAATAAAGACGTTTACAGCAGAAATAAACACGTTTACAGCAGGAATAAACACATTTACAGCAGAAATAAACACGTTTACAGCAGGAATAAATACATTTACAGCAGGAATAAACATGTTTAAAGCAGGAATAACCACATTTACAGCAGGAATAAACACGTTTACAGCAGAAATAAACATGTTTACAGTAGGAATAAACACATTTACAGCAGGAATAAACATGTTTACAGCAGAAATAAACACGTTTCCAACAGAAATAAACATATTTACAGCAGGAATAAACATGTTTACAGCAGAAATAAACACGTTTACAGCTAAAATAAACACGTTTACAGCAGAAATAAACATGTTTACCGCCGAAATAAACACGTTTACAGCAGGAATAGACATGTTTACAGCAGGAATAAACATGTTTACAGCAGGAATAAATATGTTTACAGCAGAAATAAACACGTTTACAGCAGGAATAAACACATTTACAGCAGAAATAAACACGTTTACAGCAGAAATAAACACGTTTACAGCAGGAATAAACATGTTTACAGCAGGAATAAACACATTTACAGCAGGAATAAACGTGTTTACAGCAGAAATAAACATGTTTAATGCAGGAATAAACACATTTACAGCAGGTATAAAGACGTTTACAGCAGAAATAAACACGTTTACAGCAGAAATACATGTTTACAGCAGGAATAAACACATTTACAGCAGAAATAAAAACGTTTACAGCAGAAATAAACATGTTTACAGCCGAAATAAACACGTTTACAGCAGGAATAGACATGTTTACAGCAGGAATAAACATGTTTACAGCAGGAATAAATATGTTTACAGCAGAAATAAACACGTTTACAGCAGGAATAAACACATTTACAGCAGAAATAAACACGTTTACAGCAGAAATAAACACGTTTACAGCAGGAATAAACATGTTTACAGCAGGAATAAACACATTTACAGCAGGAATAAACGTGTTTACAGCAGAAATAAACATGTTTAATGCAGGAATAAACACATTTACAGCAGGTATAAAGACGTTTACAGCAGAAATAAACACGTTTACAGCAGAAATACATGTTTACAGCAGGAATAAACACATTTACAGCAGAAATAAAAACGTTTACAGCAGAAATAAACACGTTTACAGCAGAAATAAACATGTTTACAGCAGAAATAAGCACGTTTACAGCAGGAATAAACACGTTTACAGCAGGGATAAACGTGTTTACATCAGGCATAAACACGTTTACAGCAGAAATAAAAACGTTTACAGCAGAAATAAACATGTTTACAGCAGGAATAAACATGTTTACAGCAGGAATAAACGTGTTTATGGCAGAAATGAACATGTTTACAGCAGGAATAAACACGTTTACAGCAGGAATAAACGTGTTTACAGCAGAAATAAACATGTTTACAGCAGGAATAAACACGTTTACAGCAGGAATAAACACGTTTATAGCAGAAATAAACACGTTTACAGCAGAAATAAACACGTTTACAGCAGGAATAAACGTGTTTACAGCAGAAATAAACACGTTTACAGCAGGAATAAACACGTTTACAGCAGGAATAAACACGTTTATAGCAGAAATAAACACGTTTACAGCAGAAATAAACACGTTTACAGCAGGAATAAACGTGTTTACAGCAGAAATAAACACGTTTACAGCAGGAATAAACGTGTTTACAGCAGAAATAAACACGTTTACAGCAGGAATAAACACGTTTACAGCAGGAATAAACACGTTTATAGCAGAAATAAACACGTTTACAGCAGAAATAAACACGTTTACAGCAGGAATAAACGTGTTTACAGCAGAAATAAACACGTTTACAGCAGGAATAAACATGTTTACAGCAAGAATAAACATGTTTACAGCAGAAAAAAACACGTTTACAGCAGGGATAAACATGTTTACAGCAGGAATAAACACGTTTACAGCAGAAATAAACATGTTTACAGCAGGAATAAACATGTTTACAGCAGAAATAAACACGTTTACAGCAGAAATAAACACGTTTACAGCAGAAATAAACATGTTTACAGCCGAAATAAACACGTTTATAGCAGGAATAAACATGTTTACAGCAGAAATAAACACGTTTACAGCAGAAATAAACACATTTATAGCCGTAATAAACACGTTTACAGCAGGAATAAACATGTTTACAGCAGGAATAAACATGTTTACAGCAGGTATAAAGACGTTTACAGCAGAAATAAACACGTTTACAGCGGAAATAAACATGTTTACAGCAGGAATAAACACATTTACAGCAGAAATGAACACGTTTACAGCAGAAATAAACACGTTTACAGCAGAAATAAACATGTTTACAGCAGAAATAAGCACGTTTACAGCAGGAATAAACACGTTTACAGCAGGAATAAACATGTTTACTGCAGGAATAAACATGTTTACAGCAGGAATAAACGTGTTTACAGCAGAAATAAACATGTTTAATGCAGGAATAAACACATTTACAGCAGGAATAAACACGTTGAAAGCAGAAATAAACACGTTTACAGCAGGAATAAACATGTTTACAGCAGAAATAAACATGTTTACAGCAGGAATAAACATGTTTACAGCAGGAATAAACATGTTTACAGCAGGAATAAACATGTTTACAGCAGAAATAAACATGTTTACAGCATGAATAAATGTGTTTACAGCAGAAATAAAACACGTTTACAGCAGGGATAAACATGTTTACAGCAGGAATAAACACGTTTACAGCAGAAATAAACACGTTTACAGCAGAAATAAACATGTTTACAGCAGGAATAAACATGTTTACAGCAGAAATAAACACGTTTACAGCTAAAATAAACACGTTTACAGCAGAAATAAACATGTTTACAGTTGAAATAAGCACGTTTACAGCACGAATAAACACGTTTACAGCAGGAATAAACATGTTTACAGCAGAAATAAACACATTTACAGCAGGAATAAACGTGTTTACAGCAGAAATAAACATGTTTAATGCAGGAATAAAAACATTTACAGCAGGAATAAACATGTTGACAGCAGAAATAAACACGTTTACAGCAGAACTAAACACGTGTACAGCAGAAATAAACATGTTTACAGCAGGAATAAACATGTTTACAGCAGAAATAAACACGTTTACAGCTAAAATAAACACGTTTACAGCAGAAATAAACATGTTTACAGCCGAAATAAACACGTTTACAGCAGGAATAGACATGTTTACAGCAGGAATAAACATGTTTACAGCAGGAATAAAGACGTTTACAGCAGAAATAAACACGTTTACAGCAGGAATAAACACATTTACAGCAGAAATAAACACGTTTACAGCAGGAATAAATACATTTACAGCAGGAATAAACATGTTTAAAGCAGGAATAACCACATTTACAGCAGGAATAAACACGTTTACAGCAGAAATAAACATGTTTACAGTAGGAATAAACACATTTACAGCAGGAATAAACATGTTTACAGCAGAAATAAAGACGTTTACAGCAGAAATAAACATGTTTACAGCAGGAATAAACGTGTTTACAGCAGAAATAAACACATTTACAGCAGGGATAAACGTGTTTACAGCAGGAATAAACACGTTTACAGCAGAAATAAAAACGTTTACAGCAGAAATAAACATGTTTACAGCAGGAATAAACATGTTTACAGCAGGAATAAACGTGTTTATGGCAGAAATGAACATGTTTACAGCAGGAATAAACACGTTTACAGCAGGAATAAACGTGTTTCCAGCAGAAATAAACATGTTTACAGCAGGAATAAACATGTTTACAGCAGAAAAAAACACGTTTACAGCAGGAATAAACATGTTTACAGCAGGAATAAACACATTTACAGCAGAAATAAACACGTTTACAGCAGAAATAAACACGTTTACAGCAGAAATAAACATGTTTACAGCAGAAATAAGCACGTTTACAGCAGGAATAAACACGTTTACAGCAGGGATAAACGTGTTTACATCAGGAATAAACACGTTTACAGCAGAAATAAAAACGTTTACAGCAGAAATAAACATGTTTACAGCAGGAATAAACATGTTTACAGCAGGAATAAACGTGTTTATGGCAGAAATGAACATGTTTACAGCAGGAATAAACACGTTTACAGCAGAAATGAACGTGTTTACAGCAGAAATAAACATGTTTACAACAGGAATAAACATGTTTACAGCAGAAATAAACACGTTTACAGCAGGGATAAACGTGTTTATAGCAGAATTAAACATGTTTACAGCAGGAATAAACACGTTTACAGCAGGAATAAACACGTTTATAGCAGAAATAAACACGTTTACAGCAGGAATAAACGTGTTTACAGCAGAAATAAACACGTTTACAGCAGGAATAAACATGTTTACAGCAGGAATAAACATGTTTACAGCAGAAAAAAACACGTTTACAGCAGGGATAAACATGTTTACAGCAGGAATAAACACGTTTACAGCAGAAATAAACATGTTTACAGCAGGAATAAACATGTTTACAGCAGAAATAAACACGTTTACAGCAGAAATAAACACGTTTACAGCAGAAATAAACATGTTTACAGCCGAAATAAACACGTTTATAGCAGGAATAAACATGTTTACAGCAGGAATAAACATGTTTACAGCAGGAATAAAGACATTTACAGCAGAAATAAACACGTTTACAGCAGAAATAAACACGTTTATAGCCGTAATAAACACGTTTACAGCAGGAATAAACATGTTTAAGCAGGTATAAAGACGTTTACAGCAGAAATAAACACGTTTACAGCAGAAATAAACATGTTTACAGCAGGAATAAACACATTTACAGCAGAAATAAACACGTTTACAGCAGAAATAAACACGTTTACAGCAGAAATAAACATGTTTACAGCAGAAATAAGCACGTTTACAGCAGGAATAAACACGTTTACAGAAGGAATAAACATGTTTACAGCAGGAATAAACATGTTTACAGCAGAAATAAACATGTTTAATGCAGGAATGAACACATTTACAGCAGGAATAAACACGTTGAAAGCAGAAATAAACACGTTCACAGCAGGAATAAACATGTTTACAGCAGAAATAAACATGTTTACAGCAGGAATAAACATGTTTACAGCAGGAATAAACATGTTTACAGCAGAAATAAACATGTTTACAGCATGAATAAATGTGTTTACAGCAGAAAAAAAACACGTTTACAGCAGGGATAAACATGTTTACAGCAGGAATAAACACGTTTACAGCAGAAATAAACACGTTTACAGCAGAAATAAACATGTTTACAGCAGGAATAAACATGTTTACAGCAGAAATAAACACGTTTACAGCTAAAATAAACACGTTTACAGCAGAAATAAACATGTTTACAGTTGAAATAAGCACGTTTACAGCAGGAATAAACACGTTTACAGCAGGAATAAACATGTTTACAGCAGAAATAAACACGTTTACAGCTAAAATAAACACGTTTACAGCAGAAATAAACATGTTTACAGTTGAAATAAGCACGTTTACAGCAGGAATAAACTTGTTTACAGCAGGAATAAACATGTTTACAGCAGAAATAAACACATTTACAGCAGGAATAAACGTGTTTACAGCAGAAATAAACATGTTTAATGCAGGAATAAACACATTTACAGCAGGAATAAACACGTTGACAGCAGAAATAAACACGTTTACAGCAGGAATAAACACATTTACAGCAGAAATAAACACGTTTACAGCAGGAATAAATACATTTACAGCAGGAATGAACATGTTTAAAGCAGAAATAACCACATTTACAGCAGGAATAAACACGTTTACAGCAGGAATAAACATGTTTACAGCAGAAATAAACACGTTTACAGCAGGAATAAACATGTTTACAGCAGAAATAAACATGTTTACAGTTGAAATAAGCACGTTTACAGCAGGAATAAACTTGTTTACAGCAGGAATAAACATGTTTACAGCAGAAATAAACACATTTACAGCAGGAATAAACGTGTTTACAGCAGAAATAAACATGTTTAATGCAGGAATAAACACATTTACAGCAGGAATAAACACGTTGACAGCAGAAATAAACACGTTTACAGCAGGAATAAACACATTTACAGCAGAAATAAACACGTTTACAGCAGGAATAAATACATTTACAGCAGGAATGAACATGTTTAAAGCAGAAATAACCACATTTACAGCAGGAATAAACACGTTTACAGCAGGAATAAACATGTTTACAGCAGAAATAAACACGTTTACAGCAGGGATAAACGTGTTTATAGCAGAATTAAACATGTTTACAGCAGGAATAAACACGTTTACAGCAGGAATTAACACGTTTATAGCAGAAATAAAGACGTTTACAGCAGGAATAAACATGTTTACAGCAGGAATAAAAATGTTTACAGCAGAAAAAAACACGTTTACAGCAGGGATAAACATGTTTACAGCAGGAATAAACACGTTTACAGCAGAAATAAACACGTTTACAGCAGAAATAAAAACATTTACAGCAGAAATAAACATGTTTACAGCAGGAATAAACACGTTGAAAGCAGAAATAAACACGTTTACAGCAGAACTAAACACGTGTACAGCAGAAATAAACATGTTTACAGCAGGAATAAACATGTTTACAGCAGAAATAAACACGTTTACAGCTAAAATAAACACGTTTACAGCAGAAATAAACATGTTTACAGCCGAAATAAACACGTTTACAGCAGGAATAGACATGTTTACAGCAGGAATAAAGACGTTTACAGCAGGAATAAACATGTTTACAGCAGGAATAAACACATTTACAGCAGAAATAAACACGTTTACAGCAGAAATAAACACGTTTACAGCAGAAATAAACATGTTTACAGCAGAAATAAGCACGTTTACAGCAGGAATAAACACGTTTACAGCAGGGATAAACGTGTTTACATCAGGAATAAACACGTTTACAGCAGAAATAAAAATGTTTACAGCAGAAATAAACATGTTTACAGCAGGAATAAACATGTTTACAGCAGGAATAAACGTGTTTATGGCAGAAATGAACATGTTTACAGCAGGAATAAACACGTTTACAGCAGAAATGAACATGTTTACAGCAGAAATAAACATGTTTACAGCAGGAATAAACATGTTTACAGCAGAAATAAACACGTTTACAGCAGGGATAAACGTGTTTATAGCAGAATTAAACATGTTTACAGCAGGAATAAACACGTTTACAGCAGGAATAAACACGTTTATAGCAGAAATAAACACGTTTACAGCAGAAATAAACACGTTTACAGCAGGAATAAACGTGTTTACAGCAGAAATAAACACGTTTACAGCAGGAATAAACATGTTTACAGCAGGAATAAACATGTTTACAGCAGAAAAAAACACGTTTACAGCAGGGATAAACATGTTTACAGCAGGAATAAACACGTTTACAGCAGAAATAAACATGTTTACAGCAGGAATAAACATGTTTACAGCAGAAATAAACACGTTTACAGCAGAAATAAACACGTTTACAGCAGAAATAAACATGTTTACAGCCGAAATAAACACGTTTATAGCAGGAATAAACATGTTTACAGCAGGAATAAACATGTTTACAGCAGGAATAAAGACATTTACAGCAGAAATAAACACGTTTACAGCAGAAATAAACACGTTTATAGCCGTAATAAACACGTTTACAGCAGGAATAAACATGTTTAAGCAGGTATAAAGACGTTTACAGCAGAAATAAACACGTTTACAGCAGAAATAAACATGTTTACAGCAGGAATAAACACATATACAGCAGAAATAAACACGTTTACAGCAGAAATAAACACGTTTACAGCAGAAATAAACATGTTTACAGCAGAAATAAGCACGTTTACAGCAGGAATAAACACGTTTACAGAAGGAATAAACATGTTTACAGCAGGAATAAACATGTTTACAGCAGGAATAAACGTGTTTACAGCAGAAATAAACATGTTTAATGCAGGAATGAACACATTTACAGCAGGAATAAACACGTTGAAAGCAGAAATAAACACGTTCACAGCAGGAATAAACATGTTTACAGCAGAAATAAACATGTTTACAGCAGGAATAAACATGTTTACAGCAGGAATAAACATGTTTACAGCAGGAATAAACACGTTTACAGCTAAAATAAACACGTTTACAGCAGAAATAAACATGTTTACAGCCGAAATAAACACGTTTACAGCAGGAATAGACATGTTTACAGCAGGAATAAAGACGTTTACAGCAGGAATAAACATGTTTACAGCAGGAATAAACACATTTACAGCAGAAATAAACACGTTTACAGCAGAAATAAACACGTTTACAGCAGAAATAAACATGTTTACAGCAGAAATAAGCACGTTTACAGCAGGAATAAACACGTTTACAGCAGGGATAAACGTGTTTACATCAGGAATAAACACGTTTACAGCAGAAATAAAAACGTTTACAGTAGGAATAAACACATTTACAGCAGGAATAAACATGTTTACAGCAGAAATAAAGACGTTTACAGCAGAAATAAACGTGTTTACAGCAGAAATAAACACGTTTACAGCAGAAATAAAAACGTTTACAGCAGAAATAAACATGTTTACAGCAGGAATAAACATGTTTACAGCAGGAATAAACGTGTTTATGGCAGAAATGAACATGTTTACAGCAGGAATAAACACGTTTACAGCAGGAATAAACGTGGTTCCAGCAGAAATAAACATGTTTACAGCAGGAATAAACATGTTTACAGCAGAAATAAACACGTTTACAGCAGGGATAAACGTGTTTATAGCAGAATTAAACATGTTTACAGCAGGAATAAACACGTTTACAGCAGGAATTAACACGTTTATAGCAGAAATAAACACGTTTACAGCAGGAATTAACACGTTTATAGCAGAAATAAACACGTTTACAGCAGGAATAAACGTGTTTACAGCAGAAATAACCACGTTTACAGCAGGAATAAACATGTTTACAGCAGGAATAAAAATGTTTACAGCAGAAAAAAACACGTTTACAGCAGGGATAAACATGTTTACAGCAGGAATAAACACGTTTACAGCAGAAATAAACACATTTACAGCAGAAATAAAAACATTTACTGCAGAAATAAACATGTTTACAGCAGAAATAAAAACGTTTACAGCAGAAATAAACATGTTTACAGCCGAAATAAACACGTTTACAGCAGGAATAGACATGTTTACAGCAGGAATAAAGACGTTTACAGCAGAAATAAACACGTTTACAGCAGGAATAAACACATTTACAGCAGAAATAAACACGTTTACAGCAGGAATAAATACATTTACAGCAGGAATAAACATGTTTAAAGCAGGAATAACCACATTTACAGCAGGAATAAACACGTTTACAGCAGAAATAAACATGTTTACAGTAGGAATAAACACATTTACAGCAGGAATAAACATGTTTACAGCAGAAATAAAGACGTTTACAGCAGAAATAAACATGTTTACAGCAGGAATAAACGTGTTTACAGCAGAAATAAACACGTTTACAGCAGGGATAAACGTGTTTACAGCAGGAATAAACACGTTTACAGCAGAAATAAACAGGTTTACAGCAGAAATAAAAACGTTTACAGCAGAAATAAACACGTTTACAGCAGAAATAAACATGTTTAATGCAGGAATAAACACATTTACAGCAGGAATAAACACGTTGACAGCAGAAATAAACACGTTTACAGCAGGAATAAACACATTTACAGCAGAAATAAACACGTTTACAGCAGGAATAAATACATTTACAGCAGGAATGAACATGTTTAAAGCAGAAATAACCACATTTACAGCAGGAATAAACACGTTTACAGCAGGAATAAACATGTTTACAGCAGAAATAAACACGTTTACAGCAGGGATAAACGTGTTTATAGCAGAATTAAACATGTTTACAGCAGGAATAAACACGTTTACAGCAGGAATTAACACGTTTATAGCAGAAATAAAGACGTTTACAGCAGGAATAAACATGTTTACAGCAGGAATAAAAATGTTTACAGCAGAAAAAAACACGTTTACAGCAGGGATAAACATGTTTACAGCAGGAATAAACACGTTTACAGCAGAAATAAACACGTTTACAGCAGAAATAAAAACATTTACAGCAGAAATAAACATGTTTACAGCAGGAATAAACACGTTGAAAGCAGAAATAAACACGTTTACAGCAGAACTAAACACGTGTACAGCAGAAATAAACATGTTTACAGCAGGAATAAACATGTTTACAGCAGAAATAAACACGTTTACAGCTAAAATAAACACGTTTACAGCAGAAATAAACATGTTTACAGCCGAAATAAACACGTTTACAGCAGGAATAGACATGTTTACAGCAGGAATAAAGACGTTTACAGCAGGAATAAACATGTTTACAGCAGGAATAAACACATTTACAGCAGAAATAAACACGTTTACAGCAGAAATAAACACGTTTACAGCAGAAATAAACATGTTTACAGCAGAAATAAGCACGTTTACAGCAGGAATAAACACGTTTACAGCAGGGATAAACGTGTTTACATCAGGAATAAACACGTTTACAGCAGAAATAAAAATGTTTACAGCAGAAATAAACATGTTTACAGCAGGAATAAACGTGTTTATGGCAGAAATGAACATGTTTACAGCAGGAATAAACACGTTTACAGCAGGGATAAACGTGTTTACATCAGGAATAAACACGTTTACAGCAGAAATAAAAATGTTTACAGCAGAAATAAACATGTTTACAGCAGAACTAAACACGTGTACAGCAGAAATAAACATGTTTACAGCAGGAATAAACATGTTTACAGCAGGAATAAACATGTTTACAGCAGAAATAAACACGTTTACAGCAGGGATAAACGTGTTTATAGCAGAATGAAACATGTTTACAGCAGGAATAAACACGTTTACAGCAGGAATAAACACGTTTATAGCAGAAATAAACACGTTTACAGCAGAAATAAACACGTTTACAGCAGGAATAAACGTGTTTACAGCAGAAATAAACACGTTTACAGCAGGAATAAACATGTTTACAGCAGGAATAAACATGTTTACAGCAGAAAAAAACACGTTTACAGCAGGGATAAACATGTTTACAGCAGGAATAAACACGTTTACAGCAGAAATAAACATGTTTACAGCAGGAATAAACATGTTTACAGCAGAAATAAACACGTTTACAGCAGAAATAAACACGTTTACAGCAGAAATAAACATGTTTACAGCCGAAATAAACACGTTTATAGCAGGAATAAACATGTTTACAGCAGGAATAAACATGTTTACAGCAGGAATAAAGACATTTACAGCAGAAATAAACACGTTTACAGCAGAAATAAACACGTTTATAGCCGTAATAAACACGTTTACAGCAGGAATAAACATGTTTAAGCAGGTATAAAGACGTTTACAGCAGAAATAAACACGTTTACAGCAGAAATAAACATGTTTACAGCAGGAATAAACACATATACAGCAGAAATAAACACGTTTACAGCAGAAATAAACACGTTTACAGCAGAAATAAACATGTTTACAGCAGAAATAAGCACGTTTACAGCAGGAATAAACACGTTTACAGAAGGAATAAACATGTTTACAGCAGGAATAAACATGTTTACAGCAGGAATAAACGTGTTTACAGCAGAAATAAACATGTTTAATGCAGGAATGAACACATTTACAGCAGGAATAAACACGTTGAAAGCAGAAATAAACACGTTCACAGCAGGAATAAACATGTTTACAGCAGAAATAAACATGTTTACAGCAGGAATAAACATGTTTACAGCAGGAATAAACATGTTTACAGCAGGAATAAACACGTTTACAGCTAAAATAAACACGTTTACAGCAGAAATAAACATGTTTACAGCCGAAATAAACACGTTTACAGCAGGAATAGACATGTTTACAGCAGGAATAAAGACGTTTACAGCAGGAATAAACATGTTTACAGCAGGAATAAACACATTTACAGCAGAAATAAACACGTTTACAGCAGAAATAAACACGTTTACAGCAGAAATAAACATGTTTACAGCAGAAATAAGCACGTTTACAGCAGGAATAAACACGTTTACAGCAGGGATAAACGTGTTTACATCAGGAATAAACACGTTTACAGCAGAAATAAAAACGTTTACAGTAGGAATAAACACATTTACAGCAGGAATAAACATGTTTACAGCAGGAATAAACATGTTTACAGCAGGAATAAACGTGTTTACAGCAGAAATAAACATGTTTAATGCAGGAATGAACACATTTACAGCAGGAATAAACACGTTGAAAGCAGAAATAAACACGTTCACAGCAGGAATAAACATGTTTACAGCAGGAATAAACGTGTTTACAGCAGAAATAAACATGTTTAATGCAGGAATGAACACATTTACAGCAGGAATAAACACGTTGAAAGCAGAAATAAACATGTTTAATGCAGGAATGAACACATTTACAGCAGGAATAAACACGTTGAAAGCAGAAATAAACACGTTCACAGCAGGAATAAACATGTTTACAGCAGAAATAAACATGTTTACAGCAGGAATAAACATGTTTACAGCAGGAATAAACATGTTTACAGCAGGAATAAACACGTTTACAGCTAAAATAAACACGTTTACAGCAGAAATAAACATGTTTACAGCCGAAATAAACACGTTTACAGCAGGAATAGACATGTTTACAGCAGGAATAAAGACGTTTACAGCAGGAATAAACACGTTTACAGCAGGGATAAACGTGTTTACATCAGGAATAAACACGTTTACAGCAGAAATAAAAACGTTTACAGTAGGAATAAACACATTTACAGCAGGAATAAACATGTTTACAGCAGAAATAAAGACGTTTACAGCAGAAATAAACGTGTTTACAGCAGAAATAAGCACGTTTACAGCAGGAATAAAGACGTTTACAGCAGGGATAAACGTGTTTACAGCAGGAATAAACACGTTTACAGCAGGAATAAAAACGTTTACAGTAGGAATAAACACATTTACAGCAGGAATAAACATGTTTACAGCAGAAATAAAGACGTTTACAGCAGAAATAAACGTGTTTACAGCAGAAATAAACACGTTTACAGCAGAAATAAAAACGTTTACAGCAGAAATAAACATGTTTACAGCAGGAATAAACATGTTTACAGCAGGAATAAACGTGTTTATGGCAGAAATGAACATGTTTACAGCAGGAATAAACACGTTTACAGCAGGAATAAACGTGGTTCCAGCAGAAATAAACATGTTTACAGCAGGAATAAACATGTTTACAGCAGAAATAAACACGTTTACAGCAGGGATAAACGTGTTTATAGCAGAATTAAACATGTTTACAGCAGGAATAAACACGTTTACAGCAGGAATTAACACGTTTATAGCAGAAATAAACACGTTTACAGCAGGAATTAACACGTTTATAGCAGAAATAAACACGTTTACAGCAGGAATAAACGTGTTTACAGCAGAAATAACCACGTTTACAGCAGGAATAAACATGTTTACAGCAGGAATAAAAATGTTTACAGCAGAAAAAAACACGTTTACAGCAGGGATAAACATGTTTACAGCAGGAATAAACACGTTTACAGCAGAAATAAACACATTTACAGCAGAAATAAAAACATTTACTGCAGAAATAAACATGTTTACAGCAGAAATAAAAACGTTTACAGCAGAAATAAACATGTTTACAGCCGAAATAAACACGTTTACAGCAGGAATAGACATGTTTACAGCAGGAATAAAGACGTTTACAGCAGAAATAAACACGTTTACAGCAGGAATAAACACATTTACAGCAGAAATAAACACGTTTACAGCAGGAATAAATACATTTACAGCAGGAATAAACATGTTTAAAGCAGGAATAACCACATTTACAGCAGGAATAAACACGTTTACAGCAGAAATAAACATGTTTACAGTAGGAATAAACACATTTACAGCAGGAATAAACATGTTTACAGCAGAAATAAAGACGTTTACAGCAGAAATAAACATGTTTACAGCAGGAATAAACGTGTTTACAGCAGAAATAAACACGTTTACAGCAGGGATAAACGTGTTTACAGCAGGAATAAACACGTTTACAGCAGAAATAAACAGGTTTACAGCAGAAATAAAAACGTTTACAGCAGAAATAAACATGTTTACAGCAGGAATAAACATGTTTACAGCAGGAATAAACGTGTTTATGGCAGAAATGAACATGTTTACAGCAGGAATAAACACGTTTACAGCAGGAATAAACGTGTTTCCAGCAGGGATAAACGTGTTTATAGCAGAATTAAACATGTTTACAGCAGGAATAAACACGTTTACAGCAGGAATTAACACGTTTATAGCAGAAATAAACACGTTTACAGCAGGAATTAACACGTTTATAGCAGAAATAAACACGTTTACAGCAGGAATAAACGTGTTTACAGCAGAAATAAACACGTTTACAGCAGGAATAAACATGTTTACAGCAGGAATAAAAATGTTTACAGCAGAAAAAAACACGTTTACAGCAGGGATAAACATGTTTACAGCAGGAATAAACACGTTTACAGCAGAAATAAACATGTTTACAGCAGAAATAAAAACATTTACTGCAGAAATAAACACGTTTACAGCAGGAATAAACATATTTACAGCAGAAATAAACACGTTTACAGCAGAAATAAACACGTTTACAGCAGAAATGAACATGTTTACAGCCGAAATAAACACGTTTCTTTCAGGAATAAACACGTTTACAGCAGAAATAAACACGTTTACAGCAGAAATAAACATGTTTACAGCAGAAATAAGCACGTTTACAGCAGGAATAAACACGTTTACAGCAGAAATAAACACGTTTACAGCAGGAATAAACACATTTACAGCAGAAATAAACACGTTTACAGCAGGAATAAATACATTTACAGCAGGAATAAACACATTTAAAGCAGGAATAACCACATTTACAGCAGGAATAAACACGTTTACAGCAGAAATGAACATGTTTACAGCCGAAATAAACACGTTTATTTCAGGAATAAACACGTTTACAGCAGAAATAAACACGTTTACAGCAGAAATAAACACGTTTACAGCAGGAATAGACATGTTTACAGCAGGAATAAAGACGTTTACAGCAGAAATAAACACGTTTACAGCAGGAATAAACACATTTACAGCAGAAATAAACACGTTTACAGCAGGAATAAATACATTTACAGCAGGAATAAACATGTTTAAAGCAGGAATAACCACATTTACAGCAGGAATAAACACGTTTACAGCAGAAATAAACATGTTTACAGTAGGAATAAACACATTTACAGCAGGAATAAACATGTTTACAGCAGAAATAAAGACGTTTACAGCAGAAATAAACATGTTTACAGCAGGAATAAACGTGTTTACAGCAGAAATAAACACGTTTACAGCAGGGATAAACGTGTTTACAGCAGGAATAAACACGTTTACAGCAGAAATAAACACGTTTACAGCAGAAATAAAAACGTTTACAGCAGAAATAAACATGTTTACAGCAGGAATAAACATGTTTACAGCAGGAATAAACGTGTTTATGGCAGAAATGAACATGTTTACAGCAGGAATAAACACGTTTACAGCAGGAATAAACGTGTTTCCAGCAGAAATAAACATGTTTACAGCAGGAATAAACATGTTTACAGCAGAAATAAACACGTTTACAGCAGGGATAAACGTGTTTATAGCAGAATTAAACATGTTTACAGCAGGAATAAACACGTTTACAGCAGGAATTAACACGTTTATAGCAGAAATAAACACGTTTACAGCAGGAATTAACACGTTTATAGCAGAAATAAACACGTTTACAGCAGGAATAAACGTGTTTACAGCAGAAATAAACACGTTTACAGCAGGAATAAACATGTTTACAGCAGGAATAAAAATGTTTACAGCAGAAAAAAACACGTTTACAGCAGGGATAAACATGTTTACAGCAGGAATAAACACGTTTACAGCAGAAATAAACATGTTTACAGCAGAAATAAAAACATTTACTGCAGAAATAAACACGTTTACGGCAGGAATAAACATATTTACAGCAGAAATAAACACGTTTACAGCAGAAATAAACACGTTTACAGCAGAAATGAACATGTTTACAGCCGAAATAAACACGTTTATTTCAGGAATAAACACGTTTACAGCAGAAATAAACACGTTTACAGCAGAAATAAACATGTTTACAGCAGAAATAAGCACGTTTACAGCAGGAATAAACACGTTTACAGCAGGAATAAACATGTTTACAGCAGAAATAAACACATTTACAGCAGGAATACACGTGTTTACAGCAGACATAAACATGTTTAATGCAGGAATGAACACATTTACAGCAGGGATAAACGTGTTTATAGCAGAATTAAACATGTTTACAGCAGGAATAAACACGTTTACAGCAGGAATTAACACGTTTATAGCAGAAATAAACACGTTTACAGCAGGAATAAACGTGTTTACAGCAGAAATAAACACGTTTACAGCAGGAATAAACATGTTTACAGCAGGAATAAAAATGTTTACAGCAGAAAAAAACACGTTTACAGCAGGGATAAACATGTTTACAGCAGGAATAAACACGTTTAGAGCAGAAATAAAGACATTTACAGCAGAAATAAAAACATTTACAGCAGAAATAAACATGTTTACAGCAGGAATAAACATGTTTACAGCAGGAATAAACGTGTTTATGGCAGAAATGAACATGTTTACAGCCGAAATAAACACGTTTATTTCAGGAATAAACACGTTTACAGCAGAAATAAACACGTTTACAGCCGAAATAAACACGTTTACAGCAGGAATAAACATGTTTACAGCAGGAATAAACATGTTTACAGCAGGTATAAAGACGTTTACAGCGGAAATAAACACGTTTACAACAGAAATAAACATGTTTACAGCAGGAATAAACACATTTACAGCAGAAATAAACACGTTTACAGCAGAAATAAACACGTTTACAGCAGAAATAAACATGTTTACAGCAGGGATAAACATGTTTACAGCAGGAATAAACACGTTTACAGCAGAAATAAACACGTTTACAGCTGAAATAAAAACATTTACAGCAGAAATAAACATGTTTACAGCAGGAATAAACATATTTACAGCAGAAATAAACACGTTTTCAGCAGAAATAAACACGTTTACAGCAGGAATAAACACGTTTACAACAGAAATGAACATGTTTACAGCCGAAATAAACACGTTTATTTCAGGAATAAACACGTTTACAGCAGAAATAAACACGTTTACAGCAGAAATAAACACGTTTACAGCAGGAATAGACATGTTTACAGCAGGAATAAAGACGTTTACAGCAGAAATAAACACGTTTACAGCAGGAATAAACACATTTACAGCAGAAATAAACACGTTTACAGCAGGAATAAATACATTTACAGCAGGAATAAACATGTTTAAAGCAGGAATAACCACATTTACAGCAGGAATAAACACGTTTACAGCAGAAATAAACATGTTTACAGTAGGAATAAACACATTTACAGCAGGAATAAACATGTTTACAGCAGAAATAAAGACGTTTACAGCAGAAATAAACATGTTTACAGCAGGAATAAACGTGTTTACAGCAGAAATAAACACGTTTACAGCAGGGATAAACGTGTTTACAGCAGGAATAAACACGTTTACAGCAGAAATAAACACGTTTACAGCAGAAATAAAAACGTTTACAGCAGAAATAAACATGTTTACAGCAGGAATAAACATGTTTACAGCAGGAATAAACGTGTTTATGGCAGAAATGAACATGTTTACAGCAGGAATAAACACGTTTACAGCAGGAATAAACGTGTTTCCAGCAGAAATAAACATGTTTACAGCAGGAATAAACATGTTTACAGCAGAAATAAACACGTTTACAGCAGGGATAAACGTGTTTATAGCAGAATTAAACATGTTTACAGCAGGAATAAACACGTTTACAGCAGGAATTAACACGTTTATAGCAGAAATAAACACGTTTACAGCAGGAATTAACACGTTTATAGCAGAAATAAACACGTTTACAGCAGGAATAAACGTGTTTACAGCAGAAATAAACACGTTTACAGCAGGAATAAACATGTTTACAGCAGGAATAAAAATGTTTACAGCAGAAAAAAACACGTTTACAGCAGGGATAAACATGTTTACAGCAGGAATAAACACGTTTACAGCAGAAATAAACATGTTTACAGCAGAAATAAAAACATTTACTGCAGAAATAAACACGTTTACGGCAGGAATAAACATATTTACAGCAGAAATAAACACGTTTACAGCAGAAATAAACACGTTTACAGCAGAAATGAACATGTTTACAGCCGAAATAAACACGTTTATTTCAGGAATAAACACGTTTACAGCAGAAATAAACACGTTTACAGCAGAAATAAACATGTTTACAGCAGAAATAAGCACGTTTACAGCAGGAATAAACATGTTTACAGCAGAAATAAACACATTTACAGCAGGAATACACGTGTTTACAGCAGACATAAACATGTTTAATGCAGGAATGAACACATTTACAGCAGGGATAAACGTGTTTATAGCAGAATTAAACATGTTTACAGCAGGAATAAACACGTTTACAGCAGGAATTAACACGTTTATAGCAGAAATAAACACGTTTACAGCAGGAATAAACGTGTTTACAGCAGAAATAAACACGTTTACAGCAGGAATAAACATGTTTACAGCAGGAATAAAAATGTTTACAGCAGAAAAAAACACGTTTACAGCAGGGATAAACATGTTTACAGCAGGAATAAACACGTTTAGAGCAGAAATAAAGACATTTACAGCAGAAATAAAAACATTTACAGCAGAAATAAACATGTTTACAGCAGGAATAAACATGTTTACAGCAGGAATAAACGTGTTTATGGCAGAAATGAACATGTTTACAGCCGAAATAAACACGTTTATTTCAGGAATAAACACGTTTACAGCAGAAATAAACACGTTTACAGCCGAAATAAACACGTTTACAGCAGGAATAAACATGTTTACAGCAGGAATAAACATGTTTACAGCAGGTATAAAGACGTTTACAGCGGAAATAAACACGTTTACAACAGAAATAAACATGTTTACAGCAGGAATAAACATGTTTACAGCAGGAATAAACACGTTTACAGCAGAAATAAACACGTTTACAGCTGAAATAAAAACATTTACAGCAGAAATAAACATGTTTACAGCAGGAATAAACATATTTACAGCAGAAATAAACACGTTTTCAGCAGAAATAAACACGTTTACAGCAGAAATAAACATGTTTACAGCCGAAATAAACACGTTTATTTCAGGAATAAACACGTTTACAGCAGAAATAAACACGTTTACAGCCGAAATAAACACGTTTACAGCAGGAATAAACATGTTTACAGCAGGAATAAACATGTTTACAGCAGGTATAAAGACGTTTACAGCAGAAATAAACACGTTTACAACAGAAATAAACATGTTTAAAGCAGGAATAAACACATTTACAGCAGAAATAAACACGTTTACAGCAGAAATAAACACGTTTACAGCAGAAATAAACATGTTTACAGCAGAAATAAGCACGTTTACAGCAGGAATAAACACGTTTACAGCAGGAATAAACATGTTTACAGCAGAAATAAACACATTTACAGCAGGAATAAACGTGTTTACAGCAGAAATAAACATGTTTAATGCAGGAATTAACACATTTACCGCAGGAATAAACACGTTGACAGCAGAAATAAACTCGTTTACAGCAGGAATAAACATGTTTACAGCAGAAATAAACATGTTTACAGCAGGAATAAACATGTTTACAGCAGGAATAAACACATTTACAGCAGTATTAAATACGTTTACAGTAGAAATAAACATGTTTACAGTAGGAATAAACACATTTACAGCAGGAATAAACATGTTTACAGCAGAAATAAAGACGTTTCCAGCAGAAATAAACATGTTTACAGCAGGAATAAATGTGTTTACAGCAGAAATAAACACGTTTACAGCAGGGATAAACGTGTTTACATCAGGAATAAACACGTTTACAGCAGAAATAAAAACGTTTACAGCAGAAATAAACATGTTTACAGCAGGAATAAAGACGTTTACAGCAGGGATAAACGTGTTTACAGCAGGAATAAACACGTTTACAGCAGAAATAAACACGTTTACATCAGAAATAAAAACGTTTACAGCAGAAATAAACATGTTTACAGCAGGAATAAACATGTTTACAGCAGGAATAAACGTGTTTATGGCAGAAATGAACATGTTTACAGCAGGAATGAACACGTTTACAGCAGGAATAAACGTGTTTCCAGCAGAAATAAACATGTTTACAGCAGGAATAAACATGTTTACAGCAGAAATAAACACGTTTACAGCAGGGATAAACGTGTTTATAGCAGAATTAAACATGTTTACAGCAGGAATAAACACGTTTACAGCAGGAATTAACACGTTTATAGCAGAAATAAACACGTTTACAGCAGGAATAAACGTGTTTACAGCAGAAATAAACACGTTTACAGCAGGAATAAACATGTTTACAGCAGGAATAAAAATGTTTACAGCAGAAAAAAACACGTTTACAGCAGGGATAAACATGTTTACAGCAGGAATAAACACGTTTAGAGCAGAAATAAAGACATTTACAGCAGAAATAAAAACATTTACAGCAGAAATAAACATGTTTACAGCAGGAATAAACATGTTTACAGCAGGAATAAACGTGTTTATGGCAGAAATGAACATGTTTACAGCCGAAATAAACACGTTTATTTCAGGAATAAACACGTTTACAGCAGAAATAAACACGTTTACAGCCGAAATAAACACGTTTACAGCAGGAATAAACATGTTTACAGCAGGAATAAACATGTTTACAGCAGGTATAAAGACGTTTACAGCGGAAATAAACACGTTTACAACAGAAATAAACATGTTTACAGCAGGAATAAACACATTTACAGCAGAAATAAACACGTTTACAGCAGAAATAAACACGTTTACAGCAGAAATAAACATGTTTACAGCAGGGATAAACATGTTTACAGCAGGAATAAACACGTTTACAGCAGAAATAAACACGTTTACAGCTGAAATAAAAACATTTACAGCAGAAATAAACATGTTTACAGCAGGAATAAACATATTTACAGCAGAAATAAACACGTTTTCAGCAGAAATAAACACGTTTACAGCAGAAATAAACATGTTTACAGCCGAAATAAACACGTTTATTTCAGGAATAAACACGTTTACAGCAGAAATAAACACGTTTACAGCCGAAATAAACACGTTTACAGCAGGAATAAACATGTTTACAGCAGGAATAAACATGTTTACAGCAGGTATAAAGACGTTTACAGCAGAAATAAACACGTTTACAACAGAAATAAACATGTTTACAGCAGGAATAAACACATTTACAGCAGAAATAAACACGTTTACAGCAGAAATAAACACGTTTACAGCAGAAATAAACATGTTTACAGCAGAAATAAGCACGTTTACAGCAGGAATAAACACGTTTACAGCAGGAATAAACATGTTTACAGCAGAAATAAACACATTTACAGCAGGAATAAACGTGTTTACAGCAGAAATAAACATGTTTAATGCAGGAATTAACACATTTACCGCAGGAATAAACACGTTGACAGCAGAAATAAACTCGTTTACAGCAGGAATAAACATGTTTACAGCAGAAATAAACATGTTTACAGCAGGAATAAACATGTTTACAGCAGGAATAAACATGTTTACAGCAGGAATAAACACATTTACAGCAGTATTAAATACGTTTACAGTAGAAATAAACATGTTTACAGTAGGAATAAACACATTTACAGCAGGAATAAACATGTTTACAGCAGAAATAAAGACGTTTCCAGCAGAAATAAACATGTTTACAGCAGGAATAAACGTGTTTACAGCAGAAATAAACACGTTTACAGCAGGGATAAACGTGTTTACATCAGGAATAAACACGTTTACAGCAGAAATAAAAACGTTTACAGCAGAAATAAACATGTTTACAGCAGGAATAAAGACGTTTACAGCAGGGATAAACGTGTTTACAGCAGGAATAAACACGTTTACAGCAGAAATAAACACGTTTACATCAGAAATAAAAACGTTTACAGCAGAAATAAACATGTTTACAGCAGGAATAAACATGTTTACAGCAGGAATAAACGTGTTTATGGCAGAAATGAACATGTTTACAGCAGGAATGAACACGTTTACAGCAGGAATAAACGTGTTTCCAGCAGAAATAAACATGTTTACAGCAGGAATAAACATGTTTACAGCAGAAATAAACACGTTTACAGCAGGGATAAACGTGTTTATAGCAGAATTAAACATGTTTACAGCAGGAATAAACACGTTTACAGCAGGAATTAACACGTTTATAGCAGAAATAAACACGTTTACAGCAGGAATAAACGTGTTTACAGCAGAAATAAACACGTTTACAGCAGGAATAAACATGTTTACAGCAGGAATAAAAATGTTTACAGCAGAAAAAAACATGTTTACAGCAGGGATAAACATGTTTACAGCAGGAATAAACACGTTTACAGCAGGAATTAACACGTTTATAGCAGAAATAAACACGTTTACAGCAGGAATAAACGTGTTTACAGCAGAAATAAACACGTTTACAGCAGGAATAAACATGTTTACAGCAGGAATAAAAATGTTTACAGCAGAAAAAAACACGTTTACAGCAGGGATAAACATGTTTACAGCAGGAATAAACACGTTTACAGCAGAAATAAACACGTTTACAGCAGAAATAAAAACATTTACAGCAGAAATCAACATGTTTACAGCAGGAATAAACACATTTACAGCAGAAATAAACACGTTTACAGCAGAAATAAACATGTTTACAGCCGAAATAAACACGTTTATTTCAGGAATAAACACGTTTACAGCAGAAATAAACACGTTTACAGCCGAAATAAACACGTTTACAGCAGGAATAAACATGTTTACAGCAGGAATAAAAATGTTTACAGCAGAAAAAAACATGTTTACAGCAGGGATAAACATGTTTACAGCAGGAATAAACACGTTTACAGCAGGAATTAACACGTTTATAGCAGAAATAAACACGTTTACAGCAGGAATAAACGTGTTTACAGCAGAAATAAACACGTTTACAGCAGGAATAAACATGTTTACAGCAGGAATAAAAATGTTTACAGCAGGAATAAACATGTTTACAGCAGGAATAAACACATTTACAGCAGAAATAAACACGTTTACAGCAGAAATAAACACGTTTACAGCAGAAATAAACATGTTTACAGCAGGGATAAACATGTTTACAGCAGGAATAAACACGTTTACAGCAGAAATAAACACGTTTACAGCTGAAATAAAAACATTTACAGCAGAAATAAACATGTTTACAGCAGGAATAAACATATTTACAGCAGAAATAAACACGTTTTCAGCAGAAATAAACACGTTTACAGCAGAAATAAACATGTTTACAGCCGAAATAAACACGTTTATTTCAGGAATAAACACGTTTACAGCAGAAATAAACACGTTTACAGCCGAAATAAACACGTTTACAGCAGGAATAAACATGTTTACAGCAGGAATAAACATGTTTACAGCAGGTATAAAGACGTTTACAGCAGAAATAAACACGTTTACAACAGAAATAAACATGTTTACAGCAGGAATAAACACATTTACAGCAGAAATAAACACGTTTACAGCAGAAATAAACACGTTTACAGCAGAAATAAACATGTTTACAGCAGAAATAAGCACGTTTACAGCAGGAATAAACACGTTTACAGCAGGAATAAACATGTTTACAGCAGAAATAAACACATTTACAGCAGGAATAAACGTGTTTACAGCAGAAATAAACATGTTTAATGCAGGAATTAACACATTTACCGCAGGAATAAACACGTTGACAGCAGAAATAAACTCGTTTACAGCAGGAATAAACATGTTTACAGCAGAAATAAACATGTTTACAGCAGGAATAAACATGTTTACAGCAGGAATAAACATGTTTACAGCAGGAATAAACACATTTACAGCAGTATTAAATACGTTTACAGTAGAAATAAACATGTTTACAGTAGGAATAAACACATTTACAGCAGGAATAAACATGTTTACAGCAGAAATAAAGACGTTTCCAGCAGAAATAAACATGTTTACAGCAGGAATAAACGTGTTTACAGCAGAAATAAACACGTTTACAGCAGGGATAAACGTGTTTACATCAGGAATAAACACGTTTACAGCAGAAATAAAAACGTTTACAGCAGAAATAAACATGTTTACAGCAGGAATAAAGACGTTTACAGCAGGGATAAACGTGTTTACAGCAGGAATAAACACGTTTACAGCAGAAATAAACACGTTTACATCAGAAATAAAAACGTTTACAGCAGAAATAAACATGTTTACAGCAGGAATAAACATGTTTACAGCAGGAATAAACGTGTTTATGGCAGAAATGAACATGTTTACAGCAGGAATGAACACGTTTACAGCAGGAATAAACGTGTTTCCAGCAGAAATAAACATGTTTACAGCAGGAATAAACATGTTTACAGCAGAAATAAACACGTTTACAGCAGGGATAAACGTGTTTATAGCAGAATTAAACATGTTTACAGCAGGAATAAACACGTTTACAGCAGGAATTAACACGTTTATAGCAGAAATAAACACGTTTACAGCAGGAATAAACGTGTTTACAGCAGAAATAAACACGTTTACAGCAGGAATAAACATGTTTACAGCAGGAATAAAAATGTTTACAGCAGAAAAAAACATGTTTACAGCAGGGATAAACATGTTTACAGCAGGAATAAACACGTTTACAGCAGGAATTAACACGTTTATAGCAGAAATAAACACGTTTACAGCAGGAATAAACGTGTTTACAGCAGAAATAAACACGTTTACAGCAGGAATAAACATGTTTACAGCAGGAATAAAAATGTTTACAGCAGAAAAAAACACGTTTACAGCAGGGATAAACATGTTTACAGCAGGAATAAACACGTTTACAGCAGAAATAAACACGTTTACAGCAGAAATAAAAACATTTACAGCAGAAATCAACATGTTTACAGCAGGAATAAACACATTTACAGCAGAAATAAACACGTTTACAGCAGAAATAAACATGTTTACAGCCGAAATAAACACGTTTATTTCAGGAATAAACACGTTTACAGCAGAAATAAACACGTTTACAGCCGAAATAAACACGTTTACAGCAGGAATAAACATGTTTACAGCAGGAATAAACATGTTTACAGCAGGTATAAAGATGTTTACAGCGGAAATAAACACGTTTACAGCAGAAATAAACACGTTTACAGCAGAAATAAACACGTTTACAGCAGAAATAAGCACGTTTACAGCAGAAATAAACACGTTTACAGCAGGAATAAACATGTTTACAGCAGAAATAAACACATTTACAGCAGGAATAAACGTGTTTACAGCAGAAATAAACATGTTTAATGCAGGAATTAACACATTTACAGCAGGAATAAACACGTTGACAGCAGAAATAAACTCGTTTACAGCAGGAATAAACATGTTTACAGCAGAAATAAACATGTTTACAGCAGGAATAAACATGTTTACAGCAGGAATAAACATGTTTACAGCAGGAATAAACACATTTACAGCAGTATTAAACACGTTTACAGCAGAAATAAACATGTTTACAGTAGGAATAAACACATTTACAGCAGGAATAAACATGTTTACAGCAGAAATAAAGACGTTTACAGCAGAAATAAACATGTTTACAGCAGGAATAAACGTGTTTACAGCAGAAATAAACACGTTTACAGCAGGGATAAACGTGTTTACATCAGGAATAAACACATTTACAGCAGTATTAAACACGTTTACAGCAGTATTAAACACGTTTACAGCAGAAATAAACATGTTTAATGCAGGAATTAACACATTTACAGCAGGAATAAACACGTTGACAGCAGAAATAAACTCGTTTACAGCAGGAATAAACATGTTTACAGCAGAAATAAACATGTTTACAGCAGGAATAAACATGTTTACAGCAGGAATAAACATGTTTACAGCAGGAATAAACACATTTACAGCAGTATTAAACACGTTTACAGCAGAAATAAACATGTTTACAGTAGGAATAAACACATTTACAGCAGGAATAAACATGTTTACAGCAGAAATAAAGACGTTTACAGCAGAAATAAACATGTTTACAGCAGGAATAAACGTGTTTACAGCAGAAATAAACACGTTTACAGCAGGGATAAACGTGTTTACATCAGGAATAAACACATTTACAGCAGTATTAAACACGTTTACAGCAGAAATAAACATGTTTACAGTAGGAATAAACACATTTACAGCAGGAATAAACATGTTTACAGCAGAAATAAAGACGTTTACAGCAGAAATAAACATGTTTACAGCAGGAATAAAGATGTTTACAGCAGAAATAAACACGTTTACAGCAGAAATAAACACGTTTACAGCCGAAATAAACACGTTTACAGCAGGAATAAACATGTTTACAGCAGGAATAAACATGTTTACAGCAGGTATAAAGACGTTTACATCAGAAATAAACACGTTTACAGCAGAAATAAACGTGTTTATGGCAGAAATGAACATGTTTACAGCAGGAATAAACACGTTTACAGCAGGAATAAACGTGTTTACAGCATAAATAAACATGTTTACAGCAGAAATAAACATGTTTACAGCAGGAATAAACATGTTTACAGCAGAAATAAACAAGTTTACAGCAGGGATAAACGTGTTTACAGCAGGAATAAACACGTTTACAGCAGAAATAAACACGTTTACAGCAGAAATAAAAACGTTTACAGCAGAAATAAACATGTTTACAGCAGGAATAAACATGTTTACAGCAGGAATAAACGTGTTTATGGCAGAAATGAACATGTTTACAGCAGGAATAAACATGTTTACAGCAGAAATAAACACGTTTACAGCAGGGATAAACGTGTTTATAGCAGAATTAAACATGTTTACAGCAGGAATAATCACGTTTACAGCAGGAATTAACACGTTTATAGCAGAAATAAACACGTTTACAGCAGGAATAAACGTGTTTACAGCAGAAATAAACACGTTTACAGCAGGAATACACATGTTTACAGCAGGAATAAAAATGTTTACAGCAGAAAAAAACACGTTTACAGCAGGGATAAACATGTTTACAGCAGGAATAAACACGTTTACAGCAGAAATAAACACGTTTACAGCAGAAAAAACACGTTTACAGCAGGGATAAACATGTTTACAGCAGGAATAAACACGTTTACAGCAGAAATAAACACGTTTACAGCAGAAATAAAAACATTTACAGCAGAAATAAACATGTTTACAGCAGGAATAAACACGTTGACAGCAGAAATAAACACGTTTACAGCAGAACTAAACACGTGTACAGCAGAAATAAACATGTTTACAGCAGGAATAAACTTGTTTACAGCAGAAATAAACACGTTTACAGCTAAAATAAACACGTTTACAGCAGAAATAAACATGTTTACAGCCGAAATAAACACGTTTACAGCAGGAATAGACATGTTTACAGCAGGAATAAACATTTTTACAGCAGGAATAAAGACGTTTACAGCAGAAATAAACACGTTTACAGCAGGAATAAACACATTTACAGCAGAAATAAACACATTTACAGCAGGAATAAATACTTTTACAGCAGGAATGAACATGTTTAAAGCAGGAATAACCACATTTACAGCAGGAATAAACACGTTTACAGCAGAAATAAACAAGTTTACAGTAGGAATAAACACATTTACAGCAGGAATAAACATGTTTACAGCAGAAATAAAGACGTTTACAGCAGAAATAAACATGTTTACAGCAGAAATAAACATGTTTACAGCAGGAATAAACATGTTTACAGCAAAAATAAACTCGTTTACAGCAGAAATAAACATGTTTACAGCAGGAATAAACATGTTTACAGCAGGAATAAACATGTTTACAGCAGGAATAAACACATTTACAGCAGTATTAAACACGTTTACAGCAGAAATAAACATGTTTACAGTAGGAATAAACACATTTACAGCAGGAATAAACATATTTACAGCAGAAATAAAGACGTTTACAGCAGAAATAAACATGTTTACAGCAGGAATAAACGTGTTTACAGCAGAAATAAACACGTTTACAGCAGGGATAAACGTGTTTACATCCGGAATAAACACGTTTACAGCAGAAATAAAAACGTTTACAGCAGAAATAAACATGTTTACAGCAGGAATAAAGACGTTTACAGCAGAAATAAACACGTTTACAGCAGAAATAAACACGTTTGCAGCCGAAATAAACACGTTTACAGCAGAAATAAACGTGTTTATGGCAGGAATAAAAATGTTTACAGCAGAAAAAAACACGTTTACAGCAGGGATAAACATGTTTACAGCAGGAATAAACACGTTTACAGCAGAAATAAACATGTTTACAGCAGGAATAAACACGTTTACAGCAGAAATAAACATGTTTACAGCAGGAATAAACATGTTTACAGCAGAAATAAACACGTTTACAGCAGAAATAAACACGTTTACAGCAGAAATAAACATGTTTACCGCCGAAATAAACACGTTTTTAGCAGGAATAAACATGTTTACAGCAGGTATAAAGACGTTTACAGCAGGAATAAACATGTTTACAGCAGAAATAAACATGTTTACAGCAGGAATAAACACATTTACAGCAGAAATAAACACGTTTACAGCAGAAATAAACACGTTTACAGCAGAAATAAACATGTTTACAGCAGAAATAAGCACGTTTGCAGCAGGAATGAACACGTTTACAGCAGAAATAAACACGTTTACAGCAGAAATAAACATGTTTACAGCAGAAATAAGCACGTTTACAGCAGGAATAAACACGTTTACAGCAGGAATAAACATGTTTACAGCAGAAATAAACACATTTACAGCAGGAATAAACGTGTTTACAGCAGAAATAAACATGTTTAATGCAGGAATAAACACATTTACAGCAGGAATAAACACGTTGACAGCAGAAATAAACACGTTTACAGCAGTAATAAACATGTTTACAGCAGGAATAAACACATTTACAGCAGGAATAAACATGTTTACAGCAGAAATAAGCACGTTTACAGCAGGAATAAACACGTTTACAGCAGGAATAAACATGTTTACAGCAGAAATAAACACATTTACAGCAGGAATAAACGTGTTTACAGCAGAAATAAACATGTTTAATGCAGGAATAAACACATTTACAGCAGGAATAAACACGTTGACAGCAGAAATAAACACGTTTACAGCAGTAATAAACATGTTTACAGCAGGAATAAACACATTTACAGCAGGAATAAACATGTTTACAGCAGAACTAAACACGTGTACAGCAGAAATAAACACGTTTACAGCAGAAATAAACACGTTTACAGCAGGAATAAATACATTTACAGCAGGAATAAACATGTTTAAAGCAGGAATAACCACATTTACAGCAGGAATAAACACGTTTACAGCAGAAATAAACATGTTTACAGTAGGAATAAACACATTTACAACAGGAATAAACATGTTTACAGCAGAAATAAAGACGTTTACAGCAGGAATAAACGTGTTTACAGCCGAAATAAACGTTTACAGCAGGGATAAACGTGTTTACAGCAGGAATAGACACGTTTACAGCAGAAATAAAAACGTTTACAGCAGAAATAAACATGTTTACAGCAGGAATAACCATGTTTACAGCAGGAATAAACATGTTTACAGCAGGAATAAACGTGTTTATAGCAGAAATAAACATGTTTACAGCAGGAATAAACACGTTTACAGCAGGAATAAACGTGTTTACAGCAGAAATAAACATATTTACAGCAGAAATAAACACGTTTACAGCAGGAATAAACGTGTTTATAGCAGAAATAAACATGTTTACAGCAGGAATAAACGTGTTTACAGCAGGAATAAACATATTTACAGCAGAAATAAACACGTTTACAGCAGGAATAAACGTGTTTATAGCAGAAATAAACATGTTTACAGCAGGAATAAACACGTTTACAGCAGGAATAAACACGTTTACAGCAGAAATAAACACGTTTACAGCAGGAATAAACACATTTACAGCAGAAATAAACACGTTTACAGCAGGAATAAACACGTTTACAGCAGAAATAAACATGTTTACAGCAGGAATAAACACATTTACAGCAGGTATTAAACACGTTTACAGCAGAAATAAACACGTTTACAGCAGAAATAAACACGTTTACAGCAGAAATAAACATGTTTACAGCAGGAATAAACGTGTTTACAGCAGAAATAAACATGTTTACAGCAGAAATAAACACGTTTACAGCAGAAATAAACATGTTTACAGCAGGAATAAACGTGTTTACAGCAGAAATAAACATGTTTACAGCAGGAATAAACGTGTTTACAGCAGAAATAAACATGTTTACAGCAGGAATAAACATGTTTACAGCAGGAATAAACACGTTTACAGCAGAAATAAACACGTTTACAGCAGAAATAAACATGTTTACAGCAGGAATAAACGTGTTTACAGCAGAAATAAACACGTTTACAGCAGGAATAAACGTGTTTACAGCAGAAATAAACACGTTTACAGCAGGAATAAACACGTTTACAGCAGAAATAAACACGTTTACAGCAGGAATAAACACGTTTACAGCAGAAATAAGCACGTTTACAGCAGGAATAAACACGTTTACAGCAGAAATAAGCACGTTTACAGCAGGAATAGACATGTTTACAGCAGGAATAAACATGTTTACAGCAGGAATAAACACATTTACAGCAGAAATAAACACGTTTACAGCAGGAATAAACACGTTTACAGCAGAAATAAACATGTTTAATGCAGGAATGAACACATTTACAGCAGGAATAAACACGTTGACAGCAGAAATAAACTCGTTTACAGCAGGAATAAACATGTTTACAGCAGAAATAAACATGTTTACAGCAGGAATAAACATGTTTACAGCAAAAATAAACTCGTTTACAGCAGGAATAAACATGTTTACAGCAGGGATAAACGTGTTTATAGCAGAATTAAACATGTTTACAGCAGAAATAAACACGTTTACAGCAGGAATAAACACGTTTACAGCAGAAATAAACACGTTTACAGCAGAAATAAACACGTTTACAGCAGGAATAAACGTGTTTACAGCAGAAATAAACACGTTTACAGCAGGAATAAACATGTTTACAGCCGAAATAAACACGTTTATAGCAGGAATAAACATGTTTACAGCAGGAATAAACATGTTTACAGCAGGAATAAAGACGTTTACAGCAGAAATAAACACGTTTACAGCAGAAATAAACACGTTTACAGCAGGAATAAACGTGTTTACAGCAGAAATAAACACGTTTACAGCAGGAATAAACACGTTTACAGCAGAAATAAACACGTTTACAGCAGGAATAAACACGTTTACAGCAGAAATAAGCACGTTTACAGCAGGAATAAACACGTTTACAGCAGAAATAAGCACGTTTACAGCAGGAATAGACATGTTTACAGCAGGAATAAACATGTTTACAGCAGGAATAAACACATTTACAGCAGAAATAAACACGTTTACAGCAGGAATAAACACGTTTACAGCAGAAATAAACATGTTTAATGCAGGAATGAACACATTTACAGCAGGAATAAACACGTTGACAGCAGAAATAAACTCGTTTACAGCAGGAATAAACATGTTTACAGCAGAAATAAACATGTTTACAGCAGGAATAAACATGTTTACAGCAAAAATAAACTCGTTTACAGCAGGAATAAACATGTTTACAGCAGGGATAAACGTGTTTATAGCAGAATTAAACATGTTTACAGCAGAAATAAACACGTTTACAGCAGGAATAAACACGTTTACAGCAGAAATAAACACGTTTACAGCAGAAATAAACACGTTTACAGCAGGAATAAACGTGTTTACAGCAGAAATAAACACGTTTACAGCAGGAATAAACATGTTTACAGCCGAAATAAACACGTTTATAGCAGGAATAAACATGTTTACAGCAGGAATAAACATGTTTACAGCAGGAATAAAGACGTTTACAGCAGAAATAAACACGTTTACAGCAGAAATAAACACGTTTACAGCCGTAATAAACACGTTTACAGCAGGAATAAACATGTTTACAGCAGGAATAAACATGTTTACAGCAGGTATAAAGACGTTTACAGCGGAAATAAACACGTTTACAACAGAAATAAACATGTTTACAGCAGGAATAAACATGTTTACAGCAGGTATAAAGACGTTTACAGCGGAAATAAACACGTTTACAACAGAAATAAACATGTTTACAGCAGGAATAAACGTGTTTACAGCAGAAATAAACACGTTTACAGCAGAAATAAACATGTTTACAGCAGAAATAAGCACGTTTGCAGCAGGAATGAACACGTTTACAGCAGAAATAAACACGTTTACAGCAGAAATAAACATGTTTACAGCAGAAATAAGCACGTTTACAGCAGGAATAAACACGTTTACAGCAGGAATAAACATGTTTACAGCAGAAATAAACACATTTACAGCAGGAATAAACGTGTTTACAGCAGAAATAAACATGTTTAATGCAGGAATAAACACATTTACAGCAGGAATAAACACGTTGACAGAAGAAATAAACACGTTTACAGCAGTAATAAACATGTTTACAGCAGGAATAAACACATTTACAGCAGGAATAAACATGTTTACAGCAGAAATAAGCACGTTTACAGCAGGAATAAACACGTTTACAGCAGGAATAAACATGTTTACAGCAGAAATAAACACATTTACAGCAGGAATAAACGTGTTTACAGCAGAAATAAACATGTTTAATGCAGGAATAAACACATTTACAGCAGGAATAAACACGTTGACAGCAGAAATAAACACGTTTACAGCAGTAATAAACATGTTTACAGCAGGAATAAACACATTTACAGCAGGAATAAACATGTTTACAGCAGAACTAAACACGTGTACAGCAGAAATAAACACGTTTACAGCAGAAATAAACACGTTTACAGCAGGAATAAATACATTTACAGCAGGAATAAACATGTTTAAAGCAGGAATAACCACATTTACAGCAGGAATAAACACGTTTACAGCAGAAATAAACATGTTTACAGTAGGAATAAACACATTTACAACAGGAATAAACATGTTTACAGCAGAAATAAAGACGTTTACAGCAGGAATAAACGTGTTTACAGCCGAAATAAACGTTTACAGCAGGGATAAACGTGTTTACAGCAGGAATAGACACGTTTACAGCAGAAATAAAAACGTTTACAGCAGAAATAAACATGTTTACAGCAGGAATAACCATGTTTACAGCAGGAATAAACATGTTTACAGCAGGAATAAACGTGTTTATAGCAGAAATAAACATGTTTACAGCAGGAATAAACACGTTTACAGCAGGAATAAACGTGTTTACAGCAGAAATAAACATATTTACAGCAGAAATAAACACGTTTACAGCAGGAATAAACGTGTTTATAGCAGAAATAAACATGTTTACAGCAGGAATAAACAAGTTTACAGCAGAAATAAACACGTTTACAGCAGGAATAAACACATTTACAGCAGAAATAAACACGTTTACAGCAGGAATAAACACGTTTACAGCAGAAATAAACATGTTTACAGCAGGAATAAACACATTTACAGCAGGAATAAACACGTTTACAGCAGAAATAAACATGTTTAATGCAGGAATGAACACATTTACAGCAGGAATAAACACGTTGACAGCAGAAATAAACTCGTTTACAGCAGGAATAAACATGTTTACAGCAGAAATAAACATGTTTACAGCAGGAATAAACATGTTTACAGCAAAAATAAACTCGTTTACAGCAGGAATAAACATGTTTACAGCAGGGATAAACGTGTTTATAGCAGAATTAAACATGTTTACAGCAGAAATAAACACGTTTACAGCAGGAATAAACACGTTTACAGCAGAAATAAACACGTTTACAGCAGAAATAAACACGTTTACAGCAGGAATAAACGTGTTTACAGCAGAAATAAACACGTTTACAGCAGGAATAAACATGTTTACAGCCGAAATAAACACGTTTATAGCAGGAATAAACATGTTTACAGCAGGAATAAACATGTTTACAGCAGGAATAAAGACGTTTACAGCAGAAATAAACACGTTTACAGCAGAAATAAACACGTTTACAGCCGTAATAAACACGTTTACAGCAGGAATAAACATGTTTACAGCAGGAATAAACATGTTTACAGCAGGTATAAAGACGTTTACAGCGGAAATAAACACGTTTACAACAGAAATAAACATGTTTACAGCAGGAATAAACATGTTTACAGCAGGTATAAAGACGTTTACAGCGGAAATAAACACGTTTACAACAGAAATAAACATGTTTACAGCAGGAATAAGCACGTTTACAGCAGGAATAAACACGTTTACAGCAGGAATAAACATGTTTACAGCAGAAATACACATTTACAGCAGGAATAAACGTGTTTACAGCAGAAATAAACATGTTTAATGCAGGAATGAACACATTTACAGCAGGAATAAACACGTTGACAGCAGAAATAAACTCGTTTACAGCAGGAATAAACATGTTTACAGCAGAAATAAACATGTTTACAGCAGGAATAAACATGTTTACAGCAAAAATAAACTCGTTTACAGCAGAAATAAACATGTTTACAGCAGGAATAAACATGTTTACAGCAGGAATAAACATGTTTACAGCAGGAATAAACACTTTTACAGCAGTATTAAACACGTTTACAGCAGAAATAAACATGTTTACAGTAGGAATAAACACATTTACAGCAGGAATAAACATATTTACAGCAGAAATAAAGACGTTTACAGCAGAAATAAACATGTTTACAGCAGGAATAAACGTGTTTACAGCAGAAATAAACACGTTTACAGCAGGGATAAACGTGTTTACATCCGGAATAAACACGTTTACAGCAGAAATAAAAACGTTTACAGCAGAAATAAACATGTTTACAGCAGGAATAAAGACGTTTACAGCAGAAATAAACACGTTTACAGCAGAAATAAACACGTTTGCAGCCGAAATAAACACGTTTACAGCAGAAATAAATGTGTTTATGGCAGGAATAAAAATGTTTACAGCAGA
This sequence comes from Telmatherina bonti, assembly GCF_933228915.1. Classification (NCBI taxonomy): domain Eukaryota; kingdom Metazoa; phylum Chordata; class Actinopteri; order Atheriniformes; family Telmatherinidae; genus Telmatherina; species Telmatherina bonti. The sequence goes on from NC_136614.1 coordinate 7,000,657, forward strand.
AAAAAACACGTTTACAGCAGGGATAAACATGTTTACAGCAGAAATAAACACATTTACAGCAGGAATAAACGTGTTTACAGCAGAAATAAACATGTTTAATGCAGGAATAAACACATTTACAGCAGGAATAAACACGTTGACAGCAGAAATAAACACGTTTACAGCAGTAATAAACATGTTTACAGCAGGAATAAACACATTTACAGCAGGAATAAACATGTTTACAGCAGAACTAAACACGTGTACAGCAGAAATAAACACGTTTACAGCAGAAATAAACACGTTTACAGCAGGAATAAATACATTTACAGCAGGAATAAACATGTTTAAAGCAGGAATAACCACATTTACAGCAGGAATAAACACGTTTACAGCAGAAATAAACATGTTTACAGTAGGAATAAACACATTTACAACAGGAATAAACATGTTTACAGCAGAAATAAAGACGTTTACAGCAGGAATAAACGTGTTTACAGCCGAAATAAACGTTTACAGCAGGGATAAACGTGTTTACAGCAGGAATAGACACGTTTACAGCAGAAATAAAAACGTTTACAGCAGAAATAAACATGTTTACAGCAGGAATAACCATGTTTACAGCAGGAATAAACATGTTTACAGCAGGAATAAACGTGTTTATAGCAGAAATAAACATGTTTACAGCAGGAATAAACACGTTTACAGCAGGAATAAACGTGTTTACAGCAGAAATAAACATATTTACAGCAGAAATAAACACGTTTACAGCAGGAATAAACGTGTTTATAGCAGAAATAAACATGTTTACAGCAGGAATAAACGTGTTTACAGCAGGAATAAACATATTTACAGCAGAAATAAACACGTTTACAGCAGGAATAAACGTGTTTATAGCAGAAATAAACATGTTTACAGCAGGAATAAACACGTTTACAGCAGGAATAAACACGTTTACAGCAGAAATAAACACGTTTACAGCAGGAATAAACACATTTACAGCAGAAATAAACACGTTTACAGCAGGAATAAACACGTTTACAGCAGAAATAAACATGTTTACAGCAGGAATAAACACATTTACAGCAGGTATTAAACACGTTTACAGCAGAAATAAACACGTTTACAGCAGAAATAAACACGTTTACAGCAGAAATAAACATGTTTACAGCAGGAATAAACGTGTTTACAGCAGAAATAAACATGTTTACAGCAGAAATAAACACGTTTACAGCAGAAATAAACATGTTTACAGCAGGAATAAACGTGTTTACAGCAGAAATAAACATGTTTACAGCAGGAATAAACGTGTTTACAGCAGAAATAAACATGTTTACAGCAGGAATAAACATGTTTACAGCAGGAATAAACATGTTTACAGCAGAAATAAACACGTTTACAGCAGAAATAAACACGTTTACAGCAGAAATAAACATGTTTACAGCAGGAATAAACGTGTTTACAGCAGAAATAAACACGTTTACAGCAGGAATAAACGTGTTTACAGCAGAAATAAACACGTTTACAGCAGGAATAAACACGTTTACAGCAGAAATAAACACGTTTACAGCAGGAATAAACACGTTTACAGCAGAAATAAGCACGTTTACAGCAGGAATAAACACGTTTACAGCTGAAATAAACATGTTTACAGCAGGAATAAACATGTTTACAGCAGAAATAAACACGTTTAAAGCAGAAATAAACACGTTTACAGCAGGAATAAACACGTTTACAGCAGAAATAAACACGTTTACAGCAGGAATAAACTCGTTTACAGCAGAAATAAACACGTTTACAGCAGGAATAAACACGTTTACAGCAGGAATAAACATGTTTACAGCAGAAATAAACATGTTTACAGCAGAAATAAACACGTTTACAGCAGAAATAAACATGTTTTACATCAGGAATAAACGTGTTTACAGCAGAAATAAACACGTTTACAGCAGGAATAAACACGTTTACAGCAGGAATAAACATGTTTTACAGCCTGGTTCAAAATTCCATTTTAGGTTTAATAGGTCTGGTTTACCTTCATGACAACTGTGGGGGGAGTGAATTTTTTTCTAACTCGCCCGTTTAAAAGTAATTTAATCTGGAAGGTCGGCATATTTAGGGGCGTGTCCTTTTGATTGACAGGTACCGATCTCCCGCTTCAAGTCAGAAGCATGTAGAACAACCGCGGTTTTTTAGCCAGTTAACAACGTGACTTAGGTTTTGCCCGCTTACCTCCGTTAGCTGGTTAGCTCTGTTATCTCCGGGTTAGCTTGGTTAGCTCATAGCTACAGAAAACTCGGAGTTTGCTCGATGTCAGTCATCCACCATGACACCCACAGCCCCCCTCTCAGCTCCACCTCTTTGTCCATATTTGTATTTTCCGGGAGAGACGACACGCATGCCCCTGTCAAGATGGTGATGGCAGGAACCGCCCACCGAGCTTCAATTCAGCTCTTCAGAAACCTACGGGTGACGTCACGGAGGCTCCGTCCATCTTTTATATACAGTCTATGGTTTTCACTAATCAAAAATCATTAGCCACTCAATTTAGCTTCACATAATTGCAAATCATAGGTGGTCATAGATGGATTGTTAGTCCCTGATTAGGTTTCCAATCAGATTTTGACTAACTGACCATAAAGTAATTGTTCAGTTATTATTTATCTATGTGGTTTCATGGCAATGTGAAGCTAATTAATCATGAGTGAATCAATATTCATTGATTGTTTCCTTGTTATTTGCTGAGTAACAAACTACTGAGTAAAACTTTGCAGACCCTGTTGTATAGTGTTACCAGCTGCTCTAGAAAGTAAACGGTTTATTTTCTCCAAACCAAGGAGAATAAAATCCTGCTCAGATTTGACCACATCAGCTGATCCGTCTGCAGGTTGGTTTGTTGCAACGCTAGACAACATCTTTTAGAGCCCAAAGAGTCTTGAGATAAAAATATTTACAAAGATAAAAACACAAAAGTATACTTGTACTTTGTACAAAATTGATTCCAGGTTGTGTGAAGACATGAAGAGCTGCATGAAGGGGAGTGTTTGTGTAAAAAGTTGTACTTTTAAATGGATAACCTTTTGACTGCGGACAGAAGAGAAAGTCTGAAAGTTTGGTGGATGGAGACAGAAAAGCACATTTGTGTGTTTCCATCAAAGAGTCTTTAGTGCTGCTGAGAAGCAGCCATTGTTAGGAGAGGTTTACGAGTGGGACCGGTTCATCAGAGATCACATATCATGATAGTCGCCCTCAGACAAACCGCCGGAGGAGGCTTACCCAAGATCATCTCAGATTCTCCACAGAACGCTGGCGGGTCAGAACGTTTACGGATAAAAAATAATGTAAACCTTTACAATCATGTCATTTTCCTTAAAGGGACAGAAAATAAAAGTATTGATCAGAATAAAGTTCCATCAACCAGTTTTATAATGTTAAATTATTATAACTTCTAAGAAAGTTGATGGACGTTTGTGGTCTGTGGCAGGTCCCCTGGTTCTGCTGGGTTTCCCTCTAAAACTTGGTCCAGGTCTGCTCCAGAGTTAAGCTGGTCCTAATTTAATTAAAACTTTTATGATTATTTATTATATTGTTTATAATTTACTTTATTTGGTTGTGGTTCAGGTCCACTTCCAGTCAGCTGGTCTGTTGTGGTCTACTTGTGGACCAGTATGTGAACCCCATGTGGATCCACACATTAACCGAAATGTGAAAACATGGTTTTGAAACATATTCATGAGCAACATGTGGATCTATGACGATCCATGATGTGAGCCACATTTCCTTATGTGCTTCACATGATCCACATGATTTCACATGTTTTTTAACCGTGAACCACATCTGTTCACAGTGACGTGTTGTTTCTGTAACCCAGATCCGGTTCTGAGCTCCAGTACCAGCAGCATCAGCTGAAGCCGGTCTAAAATGATGTTCTACTGTGAGTGTTTAGTTGCTCTGTGGAGGAACCTGAACACCAGACCAGTTGGCCATCTTGTTGGTAGTAACATACTTCATGAAAGACCCGCCAAGTACCTGCAGGTTAACAGACACACTTCTACTCCATCTGCCATTAGACTATTTCAGTTAGCATTAAAGATTTGTTCATGGTCCTTCCAGCATTCAGAAGTGAGGGGAAAAAGCCATGCAGTAAACGTGGAAATATCTTCCCTGGCTTTGGGTTGTGATTGTAAGTGGTGTGTTCTTTACGTTCGCCATGACCACCCCCCCTCCTTCCTCTTTCCCAGGATAGTTTTCCCAGGTTTCCTGCTCTCCCAGGGTGTTTGACCTGACTTCATCCCCCTTTCTGCCCCACTTGGTGTGTCCTCCCCCCACCCCATGCAGCTAGACAAGCTCGTATTGTATGTGGCAGAGCCCACGCTAGTCACTAGCAATCACACAAAAACACTGTCACACACATGATGTATGCAGAAAACCGCACACTGCAAACACACAATACAAACATACAATACATACACACTGCAAACACACAATACAAACATACAATACACACACTGCAAACACACACAATACAAACATACCATACGTACACACTGCAAACACACAATACAAACATACCATACGTACACACTGCAAACACACAATACAAACATACAATACACACACTGCAAACACACACAATACAGACATACCATACGTACACACTGCAAACACACAATACAAACATACAATACGTACTCACTGTGAACACACAATACACACACACAATACGTACACACTGTAAACACACAATACAAACATACAACATGTACACACTGCAAACACACAACACAAACATACAATACGTACAAACCGCAAATACACAATACAAACATACAATACGCACACACTGTAAACACACGATACAAACATACAATACGCACACACTGTAAACACACAATACAAACATGCAATACATACACACTGTAAACACACAATACACACACACAATACGTACACACTGTAAACACACAATACAAAAATACAATACCCACACTACAAACACACAATACAAACATACAATACATACACACTGCAAACACACAATACAAACATACAATACATACACACTGCAAACACACAATACCAACATACAATACGTACACACTGTAAACACACAATACAAAGATACAATACGTACACACTGTAAACACACACTACAAACATAATAGACGTAAAAAACCGCAAACACACAATACAAACATACAATACGCACACACTGCAAACACACAATACAAACATACAATACATACACACTGCAAACACACAATACAAACATACAATACATACACACTGCAAACACACAATACCAACATACAATACGTACACACTGCAAACACACAATACAAACATACAATACGCACACACTGCAAACACACAATACACACATACAATACATACACACTGCAAACACACAATACAAACATACAATACATACACACTGCAAACACACAATACCAACATACAATACCTACACTGCAAACACACAATACAAACATACAATACGCACACACTGCAAACACACAATACAAACATACAATACATACACACTGCAAACACACAATACCAACATACATTACGTACACACTGTAAACAGACAACACAAACATACAATACATACACACTGTAAACACACAATATAAACATACAATACGTACACACTGTAAACACACAATACAAACATACAATACGTACACTGCAAACACACAATACAAACATACAATACATACACTGCAAACACAAAATACAAACATACAGTACGCATACACTTCAAACACAACACAAACATACAATACGTACACACTGAAAACACACAATACAACCATACAATACGCACACACTGTTAATACAATACAAACATACAATACACACACACTACAAACACACAATACAAACATACAATACACACACACTACAATCACAACACAAACATACAATACGTACACACTGTAAACACACAATACAAACATACATTACGTACACACTGTAAACACACAATACAAACATACAATACATACACACCGCAAACACACAATACCAACATACAATACGTACACACTGCAAACACACAATATAAATACACAATACGTACACACTGCAAACACACATTACAAACATATAATACGTTCACACTACAAATGCAACACAAACATACAATACGTACACACTTCAAACACACAATCCAAACATACAATACGTACAGACCGCAAACGCACAATACAAACATACAATACGTACACACTGTAAACACACAATACAAACATACAATACGTACACACTGCAATCCCACAATACAAACATACAATACGTACACACAGCAAACGTACAGTACAAACATACAATACGTACACACTTCAAACACACACTACAAACATACAATACGTACAGACCGCAAACGCACAATACAAACATACAATACATAAACACTGCAAACACACAATACAAACATACAATACGCACACACTGTAAACACACATAACAAACATACAATACATACACACCGCAAACACACAATACAAACATACAATACATACACACTGTAAACACACAATACTGACATACAATACACACACACACTGCAAACAAACAATACACACATACAATACTTACACTCCGCAAACACACAATACTGACATACAATACGTACACATTGCAAACACACAATACAAACATACAATACATACACACTGCAAACACACAATACCAACATAGAATACGTACAAACTGCAAACACACAATATAAACACACAATACGTACACACTGGAAACACACAATACAAACATATAATACGTACACACTACAAATACAACACAAACATACAATACATACACACTGTAAACACACAATACAAACATACAATACGCACACACAACAAACACACAATACAAACATACAATACACACACACTACAAACACAGCATAAACATACAATACACACACGCTGCAATCACACAATACAGACATACAATACACACATACACTGCGAACACACAATACAAACATACAATACGTACACACTTCACACACACACTACAAACATACAATACGTATAAACCGCAAACACACAATACAAACATATGATACGTACACACTGTAAACACACAATATAAACATACAATACGTACACACTGTAAACACACAATACAAACATACAATACGTACACTGCAAACACACAATACAAACATACAATACATACACTGCAAACACAAAATACAAACATACAGTACGCATACACTTCAAACACAACACAAACATACAATACGTACACACTGAAAACACACAATACAACCAGACAATACGCACACACTGTTAATACAATACAAACATACAATACACACACACTACAAACACAATACAAACATACAATACACACACGCTGCAAAAACAACACAAACATACAATACGTACACACTGTAAACACACAATACAAACATACAATCTGTACACAATGCAAACACACAATACAAACATACAATACGTACACACTGCAAGCACACATTACAAACATACAATACGTGCACACTGTAAACACACAATACAAACATACAAAACGTACACACTGTAAACACACAATACAAACATACAATACATACACGCTGTAAACACACAATACACACATACAATACTTACTCTCCGCAAACACACAATACTGACATACAATACGTACACACTGCAAACACACAATACAAACATACAATACATACACACTACAAACACACAATACCAACATACTATACGTACACACTGCAAACACACAATATAAACACACAATACGTACACACTGCAAACACACAATACAAACACATAATACGTACACACTACAAATACAACACAAACATACAATACATACACACTGCAAACACACAATACAAACATACAATACGCACACACAACAAACACAACACAAAAATAAAATACACACACACACTGCAATCACACAATACAGACATACAATACACACACACACTGTAAACACACAATACAAACATACAATACGTACACACTGTAAACACACAATACAAACATACAATACGTACACACTGCAAACCCACAATACAAACATATAATACGTACACACAGCAAACGTACAATACAACCATACAATACGTACACACTGCAAACACACAATACAAACATGCAATACGTACACACTTCAAACACACACTACAAACATACAATACATACACGCTGTAAACACACAATACACACATACAATACTTACACTCCGCAAACACACAATACAAACATACAATACGTACACACTGCAAACACACAATACAAACATACAATACATACACACTACAAACACACAATACCAACATACAAGACGTACACACTGCAAACACACAATATAAACACACAATACGTACCCACTGCAAACACACAATACAAACATACAATACGTACACACTGTAAACACACGATACAAACATACAATACGCACACACTGCAAACACACAATACAAACATACAATACGCACACACTTCAAACACACAGTACAAACATACAATACGTACACACTGTAAACAGACAATACAAACATACAATACGCACGCACTTCAAACACACAGTACAAACATACAATACGTACACACTGTAAACACACAATACAAACATACAATACGCACACACTTCAAACACACAGTACAAACATACAATACGTACACACTGTAAACAGACAACACAAACATACAATACATACACACTGTAAACACACAATATAAACATACAATACGTACACACTGTAAACACACAATACAAACATACAATACGTACACTGCAAACACACAATACAAACATACAATACATACACTGCAAACACAAAATACAAACATACAGTACGCATACACTTCAAACACAACACAAACATACAATACGTACACACTGAAAACACACAATACAACCATACAATACGCACACACTGTTAATACAATACAAACATACAATACACACACACTACAAACACAATACAAACATACAATACACACACGCTGCAAAAACAACACAAACATACAATACGTACACACTGTAAACACACAATACAAACATACAATCTGTACACAATGCAAACACACAATACAAACATACAATACTTACACTCCGCAAACACACAATACTGACATACAATACGTACACACTGCAAGCACACAATACAAACATACAATACGTGCACACTGTAAACACACAATACAAACATACAAAACGTACACACTGTAAACACACAATACAAACATACAATACAAACACACCGCAAACACACAATACCAACATACAATACGTACACACTACAAATACAACACAAACAAACAATACATACACACCGCAAACACACAATACCAACATACAATACGTACACACTGAAAACACACAATATAAACACACAATACGTAGACACTGCAAACACACATTACAAACATATAATACGTACACACTACAAATACAACACAAACATACAATACATACACACCGCAAACACACAATACCAACATACAATACGTACATACTGAAAACACACAATATAAACACACAATACGTAGACACTGCAAACACACATTACAAACATATAATACGTACACACTACAAATACAACACAAACATACAATACATACACACCGCAAGCACACAATACAAACATACAATACGTACACACTGTAAACACACAATACAAACATACATTACGTACACACTGTAAACACACAATACAAACATACAATACATACACACCGCAAACACACAATACCAACATACAATACGTACACACTGCAAACACACAATATAAATACACAATACGTACACACTGCAAACACACATTACAAACATATAATACGTTCACACTACAAATGCAACACAAACATACAATACGTACACACTTCAAACACACAATCCAAACATACAATACGTACAGACCGCAAACGCACAATACAAACATACAATACGTACACACTGTAAACACACAATACAAACATACAATACGTACACACTGCAATCCCACAATACAAACATACAATACGTACACACAGCAAACGTACAATACAAACATACAATACGTACACACTTCAAACACACACTACAAACATACAATACGTACAGACCGCAAACGCACAATACAAACATACAATACATAAACACTGCAAACACACAATACAAACATACAATACGCACACACTGTAAACACACATAACAAACATACAATACATACACACCGCAAACACACAATACAAACATACAATACATACACACTGTAAACACACAATACTGACATACAATACACACACACACTGCAAACAAACAATACACACATACAATACTTACACTCCGCAAACACACAATACTGACATACAATACGTACACATTGCAAACACACAATACAAACATACAATACATACACACTGCAAACACACAATACCAACATAGAATACGTACAAACTGCAAACACACAATATAAACACACAATACGTACACACTGGAAACACACAATACAAACATATAATACGTACACACTACAAATACAACACAAACATACAATACATACACACTGTAAACACACAATACAAACATACAATACGCACACACAACAAACACACAATACAAACATACAATACACACACACTACAAACACAGCATAAACATACAATACACACACGCTGCAATCACACAATACAGACATACAATACACACATACACTGCGAACACACAATACAAACATACAATACGTACACACTTCACACACACACTACAAACATACAATACGTATAAACCGCAAACACACAATACAAACATATGATACGTACACACTGTAAACACACAATATAAACATACAATACGTACACACTGTAAACACACAATACAACCATACAATACGCACACACTGTTAATACAATACAAACATACAATACACACACACTACAAACACAATACAAACATACAATACACACACGCTGCAAAAACAACACAAACATACAATACGTACACACTGTAAACACACAATACAAACATACAATCTGTACACAATGCAAACACACAATACAAACATACAATACGTACACACTGTAAACACACAATACAAACATACAAAACGTACACAATGCAAGCACACAATACAAACATACAATACGTGCACACTGTGAACACACAATACAAACATACAAAACGTACACACTGTAAACACACAATACAAACATACATAACATACACGCTGTAAACACACAATACACACATACAATACTTACACTCCGCAAACACACAATACTGACATACAATACGTACACACTGCAAGCACACAATACAAACATACAATACGTGCACACTGTAAACACACAATACAAACATACAAAACGTACACACTGTAAACACACAATACAAACATACAATACATACACACCGCAAACACACAATACCAACATACAATACGTACACACTACAAATACAACACAAACAAACAATACATACACACCGCAAACACACAATACCAACATACAATACGTACACACTGAAAACACACAATATAAACACACAATACGTAGACACTGCAAACACACATTACAAACATATAATACGTACACACTACAAATACAACACAAACATACAATACATACACACCGCAAACACACAATACCAACATACAATACGTACATACTGAAAACACACAATATAAACACACAATACGTACACACTGCAAACACACATTACAAACATATAATACGTACACACTACAAATACAACACAAACATACAATACATACACCCTGCAAACACACAATCCAAACATACAATACACACACACTACAATCACAACACAAACATACAATACGTACACACTGTAAACACACAATACAAACATACATTACGTACACACTGTAAACACACAATACAAACATACAATACATACACACCGCAAACACACAATACCAACATACAATACGTACACACTGCAAACACACAATATAAATACACAATACGTACACACTGCAAACACACATTACAAACATATAATACGTTCACACTACAAATGCAACACAAACATACAATACGTACACACTTCAAACACACAATCCAAACATACAATACGTACAGACCGCAAACGCACAATACAAACATACAATACGTACACACTGTAAACACACAATACAAACATACAATACGTACACACTGCAATCCCACAATACAAACATACAATACGTACACACAGCAAACGTACAATACAAACATACAATACGTACACACTTCAAACACACACTACAAACATACAATACGTACAGACCGCAAACGCACAATACAAACATACAATACATAAACACTGCAAACACACAATACAAACATACAATACGCACACACTGTAAACACACATAACAAACATACAATACATACACACCGCAAACACACAATACAAACATACAATACATACACACTGTAAACACACAATACTGACATACAATACACACACACACTGCAAACAAACAATACACACATACAATACTTACACTCCGCAAACACACAATACTGACATACAATACGTACACATTGCAAACACACAATACAAACATACAATACATACACACTGCAAACACACAATACCAACATAGAATACGTACAAACTGCAAACACACAATATAAACACACAATACGTACACACTGGAAACACACAATACAAACATATAATACGTACACACTACAAATACAACACAAACATACAATACATACACACTGTAAACACACAATACAAACATACAATACGCACACACAACAAACACACAATACAAACATACAATACACACACACTACAAACACAGCATAAACATACAATACACACACGCTGCAATCACACAATACAGACATACAATACACACATACACTGCGAACACACAATACAAACATACAATACGTACACACTTCACACACACACTACAAACATACAATACGTATAAACCGCAAACACACAATACAAACATATGATACGTACACACTGTAAACACACAATATAAACATACAATACGTACACACTGTAAACACACAATACAAACATACATAACATACACGCTGTAAACACACAATACACACATACAATACTTACACTCCGCAAACACACAATACTGACATACAATACGTACACACTGCAAGCACACAATACAAACATACAATACGTGCACACTGTAAACACACAATACAAACATACAAAACGTACACACTGTAAACACACAATGCAAACATACAATACATACACACCGCAAACACACAATACCAACATACAATACGTACACACTACAAATACAACACAAACAAACAATACATACACACCGCAAACACACAATACCAACATACAATACGTACACACTGAAAACACACAATATAAACACACAATACGTAGACACTGCAAACACACATTACAAACATATAATACGTACACACTACAAATACAACACAAACATACAATACATACACACCGCAAACACACAATACCAACATACAATACGTACATACTGAAAACACACAATATAAACACACAATACGTACACACTGCAAACACACATTACAAACATATAATACGTACACACTACAAATACAACACAAACATACAATACATACACCCTGCAAACACACAATCCAAACATACAATACACACACACTACAATCACAACACAAACATACAATACGTACACACTGTAAACACACAATACAAACATACATTACGTACACACTGTAAACACACAATACAAACATACAATACATACACACCGCAAACACACAATACCAACATACAATACGTACACACTGCAAACACACAATATAAATACACAATACGTACACACTGCAAACACACATTACAAACATATAATACGTTCACACTACAAATGCAACACAAACATACAATACGTACACACTTCAAACACACAATCCAAACATACAATACGTACAGACCGCAAACGCACAATACAAACATACAATACGTACACACTGTAAACACACAATACAAACATACAATACGTACACACTGCAATCCCACAATACAAACATACAATACGTACACACAGCAAACGTACAATACAAACATACAATACGTACACACTTCAAACACACACTACAAACATACAATACGTACAGACCGCAAACGCACAATACAAACATACAATACATAAACACTGCAAACACACAATACAAACATACAATACGCACACACTGTAAACACACATAACAAACATACAATACATACACACCGCAAACACACAATACAAACATACAATACATACACACTGTAAACACACAATACTGACATACAATACACACACACACTGCAAACAAACAATACACACATACAATACTTACACTCCGCAAACACACAATACTGACATACAATACGTACACATTGCAAACACACAATACAAACATACAATACATACACACTGCAAACACACAATACCAACATAGAATACGTACAAACTGCAAACACACAATATAAACACACAATACGTACACACTGGAAACACACAATACAAACATATAATACGTACACACTACAAATACAACACAAACATACAATACATACACACTGTAAACACACAATACAAACATACAATACGCACACACAACAAACACACAATACAAACATACAATACACACACACTACAAACACAGCATAAACATACAATACACACACGCTGCAATCACACAATACAGACATACAATACACACATACACTGCGAACACACAATACAAACATACAATACGTACACACTTCACACACACACTACAAACATACAATACGTATAAACCGCAAACACACAATACAAACATATGATACGTACACACTGTAAACACACAATATAAACATACAATACGTACACACTGTAAACACACAATACAAACATACAATACGTACACTGCAAACACACAATACAAACATACAATACATACACTGCAAACACAAAATACAAACATACAGTACGCATACACTTCAAACACAACACAAACATACAATACGTACACACTGAAAACACACAATACAACCAGACAATACGCACACACTGTTAATACAATACAAACATACAATACACACACACTACAAACACAATACAAACATACAATACACACACGCTGCAAAAACAACACAAACATACAATACGTACACACTGTAAACACACAATACAAACATACAATCTGTACACAATGCAAACACACAATACAAACATACAATACGTACACACTGCAAGCACACATTACAAACATACAATACGTGCACACTGTAAACACACAATACAAACATACAAAACGTACACACTGTAAACACACAATACAAACATACAATACATACACGCTGTAAACACACAATACACACATACAATACTTACTCTCCGCAAACACACAATACTGACATACAATACGTACACACTGCAAACACACAATACAAACATACAATACATACACACTACAAACACACAATACCAACATACTATACGTACACACTGCAAACACACAATATAAACACACAATACGTACACACTGCAAACACACAATACAAACACATAATACGTACACACTACAAATACAACACAAACATACAATACATACACACTGCAAACACACAATACAAACATACAATACGCACACACAACAAACACAACACAAAAATAAAATACACACACACTGCAATCACACAATACAGACATACAATACACACACACACTGTAAACACACAATACAAACATACAATACGTACACACTGTAAACACACAATACAAACATACAATACGTACACACTGCAAACCCACAATACAAACATATAATACGTACACACAGCAAACGTACAATACAACCATACAATACGTACACACTGCAAACACACAATACAAACATGCAATACGTACACACTTCAAACACACACTACAAACATACAATACATACACGCTGTAAACACACAATACACACATACAATACTTACACTCCGCAAACACACAATACAAACATACAATACGTACACACTACAAACACACAATACAAACATACAATACATACACACTACAAACACACAATACCAACATACAAGACGTACACACTGCAAACACACAATATAAACACACAATACGTACCCACTGCAAACACACAATACAAACATACAATACGTACACACTGTAAACACACGATACAAACATACAATACGCACACACTGCAAACACACAATACAAACATACAATACGCACACACTTCAAACACACAGTACAAACATACAATACGTACACACTGTAAACAGACAATACAAACATACAATACGCACGCACTTCAAACACACAGTACAAACATACAATACGTACACACTGTAAACACACAATACAAACATACAATACGCACACACTTCAAACACACAGTACAAACATACAATACATACACACTGTAAACACACAATACTGACATACAATACACACACACACTGCAAACAAACAATACACACATACAATACTTACACTCCGCAAACACACAATACTGACATACAATACGTACACATTGCAAACACACAATACAAACATACAATACATACACACTGCAAACACACAATACCAACATAGAATACGTACAAACTGCAAACACACAATATAAACACACAATACGTACACACTGGAAACACACAATACAAACATATAATACGTACACACTACAAATACAACACAAACATACAATACATACACACTGTAAACACACAATACAAACATACAATACGCACACACAACAAACACACAATACAAACATACAATACACACACACTACAAACACAGCATAAACATACAATACACACACGCTGCAATCACACAATACAGACATACAATACACACATACACTGCGAACACACAATACAAACATACAATACGTACACACTTCACACACACACTACAAACATACAATACGTATAAACCGCAAACACACAATACAAACATATGATACGTACACACTGTAAACACACAATATAAACATACAATACGTACACACTGTAAACACACAATACAAACATACAATACGTACACTGCAAACACACAATACAAACATACAATACATACACTGCAAACACAAAATACAAACATACAGTACGCATACACTTCAAACACAACACAAACATACAATACGTACACACTGAAAACACACAATACAACCAGACAATACGCACACACTGTTAATACAATACAAACATACAATACACACACACTACAAACACAATACAAACATACAATACACACACGCTGCAAAAACAACACAAACATACAATACGTACACACTGTAAACACACAATACAAACATACAATCTGTACACAATGCAAACACACAATACAAACATACAATACGTACACACTGCAAGCACACATTACAAACATACAATACGTGCACACTGTAAACACACAATACAAACATACAAAACGTACACACTGTAAACACACAATACAAACATACAATACATACACGCTGTAAACACACAATACACACATACAATACTTACTCTCCGCAAACACACAATACTGACATACAATACGTACACACTGCAAACACACAATACAAACATACAATACATACACACTACAAACACACAATACCAACATACTATACGTACACACTGCAAACACACAATATAAACACACAATACGTACACACTGCAAACACACAATACAAACACATAATACGTACACACTACAAATACAACACAAACATACAATACATACACACTGCAAACACACAATACAAACATACAATACGCACACACAACAAACACAACACAAAAATAAAATACACACACACTGCAATCACACAATACAGACATACAATACACACACACACTGTAAACACACAATACAAACATACAATACGTACACACTGTAAACACACAATACAAACATACAATACGTACACACTGCAAACCCACAATACAAACATATAATACGTACACACAGCAAACGTACAATACAACCATACAATACGTACACACTGCAAACACACAATACAAACATGCAATACGTACACACTTCAAACACACACTACAAACATACAATACATACACGCTGTAAACACACAATACACACATACAATACTTACACTCCGCAAACACACAATACAAACATACAATACGTACACACTACAAACACACAATACAAACATACAATACATACACACTACAAACACACAATACCAACATACAAGACGTACACACTGCAAACACACAATATAAACACACAATACGTACCCACTGCAAACACACAATACAAACATACAATACGTACACACTGTAAACACACGATACAAACATACAATACGCACACACTGCAAACACACAATACAAACATACAATACGCACACACTTCAAACACACAGTACAAACATACAATACGTACACACTGTAAACAGACAATACAAACATACAATACGCACGCACTTCAAACACACAGTACAAACATACAATACGTACACACTGTAAACACACAATACAAACATACAATACGCACACACTTCAAACACACAGTACAAACATACAATACGTACACACTGTAAACAGACAACACAAACATACAATACATACACACTGTAAACACACAATATAAACATACAATACGTACACACTGTAAACACACAATACAAACATACAATACGTACACTGCAAACACACAATACAAACATACAATACATACACTGCAAACACAAAATACAAACATACAGTACGCATACACTTCAAACACAACACAAACATACAATACGTACACACTGAAAACACACAATACAACCATACAATACGCACACACTGTTAATACAATACAAACATACAATACACACACACTACAAACACAATACAAACATACAATACACACACGCTGCAAAAACAACACAAACATACAATACGTACACACTGTAAACACACAATACAAACATACAATCTGTACACAATGCAAACACACAATACAAACATACAATACTTACACTCCGCAAACACACAATACTGACATACAATACGTACACACTGCAAGCACACAATACAAACATACAATACGTGCACACTGTAAACACACAATACAAACATACAAAACGTACACACTGTAAACACACAATACAAACATACAATACAAACACACCGCAAACACACAATACCAACATACAATACGTACACACTACAAATACAACACAAACAAACAATACATACACACCGCAAACACACAATACCAACATACAATACGTACACACTGAAAACACACAATATAAACACACAATACGTAGACACTGCAAACACACATTACAAACATATAATACGTACACACTACAAATACAACACAAACATACAATACATACACACCGCAAACACACAATACCAACATACAATACGTACATACTGAAAACACACAATATAAACACACAATACGTACACACTGCAAACACACATTACAAACATATAATACGTACACACTACAAATACAACACAAACATACAATACATACACCCTGCAAACACACAATCCAAACATACAATACACACACACTACAATCACAACACAAACATACAATACGTACACACTGTAAACACACAATACAAACATACATTACGTACACACTGTAAACACACAATACAAACATACAATACATACACACCGCAAACACACAATACCAACATACAATACGTACACACTGCAAACACACAATATAAATACACAATACGTACACACTGCAAACACACATTACAAACATATAATACGTTCACACTACAAATGCAACACAAACATACAATACGTACACACTTCAAACACACAATCCAAACATACAATACGTACAGACCGCAAACGCACAATACAAACATACAATACGTACACACTGTAAACACACAATACAAACATACAATACGTACACACTGCAATCCCACAATACAAACATACAATACGTACACACAGCAAACGTACAATACAAACATACAATACGTACACACTTCAAACACACACTACAAACATACAATACGTACAGACCGCAAACGCACAATACAAACATACAATACATAAACACTGCAAACACACAATACAAACATACAATACGCACACACTGTAAACACACATAACAAACATACAATACATACACACCGCAAACACACAATACAAACATACAATACATACACACTGTAAACACACAATACTGACATACAATACACACACACACTGCAAACAAACAATACACACATACAATACTTACACTCCGCAAACACACAATACTGACATACAATACGTACACATTGCAAACACACAATACAAACATACAATACATACACACTGCAAACACACAATACCAACATAGAATACGTACAAACTGCAAACACACAATATAAACACACAATACGTACACACTGGAAACACACAATACAAACATATAATACGTACACACTACAAATACAACACAAACATACAATACATACACACTGTAAACACACAATACAAACATACAATACGCACACACAACAAACACACAATACAAACATACAATACACACACACTACAAACACAGCATAAACATACAATACACACACGCTGCAATCACACAATACAGACATACAATACACACATACACTGCGAACACACAATACAAACATACAATACGTACACACTTCACACACACACTACAAACATACAATACGTATAAACCGCAAACACACAATACAAACATATGATACGTACACACTGTAAACACACAATATAAACATACAATACGTACACACTGTAAACACACAATACAACCATACAATACGCACACACTGTTAATACAATACAAACATACAATACACACACACTACAAACACAATACAAACATACAATACACACACGCTGCAAAAACAACACAAACATACAATACGTACACACTGTAAACACACAATACAAACATACAATCTGTACACAATGCAAACACACAATACAAACATACAATACGTACACACTGTAAACACACAATACAAACATACAATCTGTACACAATGCAAGCACACAATACAAACATACAATACGTGCACACTGTGAACACACAATACAAACATACAAAACGTACACACTGTAAACACACAATACAAACATACATAACATACACGCTGTAAACACACAATACACACATACAATACTTACACTCCGCAAACACACAATACTGACATACAATACGTACACACTGCAAGCACACAATACAAACATACAATACGTGCACACTGTAAACACACAATACAAACATACAAAACGTACACACTGTAAACACACAATACAAACATACAATACATACACACCGCAAACACACAATACCAACATACAATACGTACACACTACAAATACAACACAAACAAACAATACATACACACCGCAAACACACAATACCAACATACAATACGTACACACTGAAAACACACAATATAAACACACAATACGTAGACACTGCAAACACACATTACAAACATATAATACGTACACACTACAAATACAACACAAACATACAATACATACACACCGCAAACACACAATACCAACATACAATACGTACATACTGAAAACACACAATATAAACACACAATACGTACACACTGCAAACACACATTACAAACATATAATACGTACACACTACAAATACAACACAAACATACAATACATACACCCTGCAAACACACAATCCAAACATACAATACACACACACTACAATCACAACACAAACATACAATACGTACACACTGTAAACACACAATACAAACATACATTACGTACACACTGTAAACACACAATACAAACATACAATACATACACACCGCAAACACACAATACCAACATACAATACGTACACACTGCAAACACACAATATAAATACACAATACGTACACACTGCAAACACACATTACAAACATATAATACGTTCACACTACAAATGCAACACAAACATACAATACGTACACACTTCAAACACACAATCCAAACATACAATACGTACAGACCGCAAACGCACAATACAAACATACAATACGTACACACTGTAAACACACAATACAAACATACAATACGTACACACTGCAATCCCACAATACAAACATACAATACGTACACACAGCAAACGTACAATACAAACATACAATACGTACACACTTCAAACACACACTACAAACATACAATACGTACAGACCGCAAACGCACAATACAAACATACAATACATAAACACTGCAAACACACAATACAAACATACAATACGCACACACTGTAAACACACATAACAAACATACAATACATACACACCGCAAACACACAATACAAACATACAATACATACACACTGTAAACACACAATACTGACATACAATACACACACACACTGCAAACAAACAATACACACATACAATACTTACACTCCGCAAACACACAATACTGACATACAATACGTACACATTGCAAACACACAATACAAACATACAATACATACACACTGCAAACACACAATACCAACATAGAATACGTACAAACTGCAAACACACAATATAAACACACAATACGTACACACTGGAAACACACAATACAAACATATAATACGTACACACTACAAATACAACACAAACATACAATACATACACACTGTAAACACACAATACAAACATACAATACGCACACACAACAAACACACAATACAAACATACAATACACACACACTACAAACACAGCATAAACATACAATACACACACGCTGCAATCACACAATACAGACATACAATACACACATACACTGCGAACACACAATACAAACATACAATACGTACACACTTCACACACACACTACAAACATACAATACGTATAAACCGCAAACACACAATACAAACATATGATACGTACACACTGTAAACACACAATATAAACATACAATACGTACACACTGTAAACACACAATACAAACATACAATACGTACACTGCAAACACACAATACAAACATACAATACATACACTGCAAACACAAAATACAAACATACAGTACGCATACACTTCAAACACAACACAAACATACAATACGTACACACTGAAAACACACAATACAACCAGACAATACGCACACACTGTTAATACAATACAAACATACAATACACACACACTACAAACACAATACAAACATACAATACACACACGCTGCAAAAACAACACAAACATACAATACGTACACACTGTAAACACACAATACAAACATACAATCTGTACACAATGCAAACACACAATACAAACATACAATACGTACACACTGCAAGCACACAATACAAACATACAATACGTGCACACTGTAAACACACAATACAAACATACAAAACGTACACACTGTAAACACACAATACAAACATACAATACATACACGCTGTAAACACACAATACACACATACAATACTTACTCTCCGCAAACACACAATACTGACATACAATACGTACACACTGCAAACACACAATACAAACATACAATACATACACACTACAAACACACAATACCAACATACTATACGTACACACTGCAAACACACAATATAAACACACAATACGTACACACTGCAAACACACAATACAAACACATAATACGTACACACTACAAATACAACACAAACATACAATACATACACACTGCAAACACACAATACAAACATACAATACGCACACACAACAAACACAACACAAAAATAAAATACACACACACACTGCAATCACACAATACAGACATACAATACACACACACACTGTAAACACACAATACAAACATACAATACGTACACACTGTAAACACACAATACAAACATACAATACGTACACACTGCAAACCCACAATACAAACATATAATACGTACACACAGCAAACGTACAATACAACCATACAATACGTACACACTGCAAACACACAATACAAACATGCAATACGTACACACTTCAAACACACACTACAAACATACAATACATACACGCTGTAAACACACAATACACACATACAATACTTACACTCCGCAAACACACAATACAAACATACAATACGTACACACTGCAAACACACAATACAAACATACAATACATACACACTACAAACACACAATACCAACATACAATATGTACACACTGCAAACACACAATACAAACACATAATACGTACACACTACAAATACAACACAAACATACAATACATACACACTGCAAACACACAATACAAAAATACAATAAGCACACACAACAAACACAACACAAACATAAAATACACACACACACTGCAATCACACAATACAGACATACAATACACACACACACTGTAAACACACAATACAAACATACAATACGTACACACTGTAAACACACAATACAAACATACAATACGTACACACTGCAAACCCACAATACAAACATACAATACGTACACACAGCAAACGTACAATAAAACCATACAATACGTACACACTGCAAACACACAATACAAACATACAATACGTACACACTTCAAACACACACTACAAACATACAATACGTACAAACTGCAAACACACAATACAAAAATACAATACGTACACACTGTAAACACAAAATACAAACATACAATACCTACACTGCAAACACACAATACAAACATACAGTACGCACATACTGCAAACACATCATACAAACATACAATACGTACACACTTCAAACACACACTACAAACATACAATACGTACAGACCGCAAACGCACAATACAAACATACAATACGTACACACTGTAAACACACAATACAAACATACAATACGTACACACTGCAAACCCACAATACAAACATACAATACGTACACACAGCAAACGTACAATACAACCATACAATACGTACACACTGTAAAAACACAACACAAACATACAATATATACACACTGCAAACACACAATACAAACATACAATACGCACACACTGTTAACACAATACAAACATACAATACATACACAGTGTAAACACACAATACTCACATACAATACACACACACACTGCAAACACACAATACACACATACAATACTTACACTCCGCAAACACACAATACTGACATACAATACGTACACATTGCAAACACACAATACAAACATACAATACATACACACTGCAAACACACAATACAAACATAGAATACGTACACACTGCAAACACACAATATAAACACACAATACGTACACACTGGAAACACACAATACAAACATATAATACGTACACACTACAAATACAACACAAACACACAATACATACACACTGTAAAAACACAATACAAACATACAATGCGCACACACTGTAAACACACAATACAAACATACAATACGTACACACTGTAAACACACAATACAAACATACAATACGTACACGCTACAAACACAATACAAACATACAATACGTACACACTTCAAACACACACTACCAACATACAATACGTACACACTGCAAACACACAATACAAACATACAGTACATACACACTGCAAACACACAATACAAACATACAATACGCACACACTGTTAACACAATACAAACATACAATACGTACACAGTTCAAACACACAATACAAACATACAATACGTACACTGCAAACACACAATACAAACATACAATACGTACACTGCAAACACAAAATACAAACATCCAGTACGCACACACTTCAAACACACACTACAAACATAATAAACGTACAAACCGCAAACACACAATACAGATATACAATACGTACACACGGCTAACACACAATACAAACATGAATTACGTACACACTGTTAACACAATACAAACATACAATACACACACACTACAAACACAACACAAACATACAATACGTACACACTGTAAAAACACAATACAAACATACAATGCACACACACCTCAAACACACAATACAAACAAACAATACATACACACTGTAAACACACAATAGAAACATACAATACGTACACGCTACAAACACAATACAAACGTAAAATACGTACAAGCTTCAAACACACAATACAGACATACAATACGTACACACAGCAAACACACAATACAAACATATGATATGTACACACTACAAATACAACACAAACATACAATATATACACCCTGCAAACACACAAGCCAAACATACGATACGTACACACTGTAAACACACAATACAAACATACAATACGTACACACTGTAAACACACAATACAAACATACAATACATACACACCGCAAACACACACTACCAACATACAATACGTACACACTGCAAACACACAATATAAACACACAATACGTACACACTGCAAATACACATTACAAACATATAATACGTACACACTACAAATACAACACAGACATACAATACATACACCCTGCGAACACACAATCCAAACATACAATACACACACACTACAAACACAACACAAACATACAATACGTACACACTGAACACACACAATACAAACATACAATACGCACACACTGTTAATACAATACAAACATACAATACACACACACTACAAACACAATACAAACATACAATACACACACGCTGCAAAAACAACACAAACATACAATACGTACACACTGTAAACACACAATACAAACATACAATGTGTACACAATGCAAACACACAATACAAACATACAATACGTACACACTGCAAGCACACAATACAAACATACAATACGTGCACACTGTAAACACACAATACAAACATACAATACATACACGCTGTAAACACACAATACAAACATACAATACATACACACTACAAACACACAATACCAACATACAATACGTACACACTGCAAACACACAATATAAACACACAGTACGTACACACTGCAAACACACAATACAAACACATAATACGTACACACTACAAATACAACACAAACATACAATACATACACACTGCAAACACACAATACAAACATACAATACATACACACTGTAAACACACAATACTGACATACAATACACACACACACTGCAAACACACAATACACACATACAATACTTACACTCCGCAAACACACAATACTGACATACAATACGTACACATTGCAAACACACAATACAAACATACAATACATACACACTGCAAACACACAATACCAACATAGAATACGTACAAACTGCAAACACACAATATAAACACACAATACGTACACACTGGAAACACACAATACAAACATATAATACGTACACACTACAAATACAACACAAACATACAATACATACACACTGTAAACACACAATACAAACATACAATACGCACACACAACAAACACACAATACAAACATACAATACACACACACTACAAACACAGCATAAACATACAATACACACACGCTGCAATCACACAATACAGACATACAATACACACATACACTGCGAACACACAATACAAACATACAATACGTACACACTTCACACACACACTACAAACATACAATACGTATAAACCGCAAACACACAATACAAACATATGATACGTACACACTGTAAACACACAATATAAACATACAATACGTACACACTGTAAACACACAATACAAACATACAATACGTACACTGCAAACACACAATACAAACATACAATACATACACTGCAAACACAAAATACAAACATACAGTACGCATACACTTCAAACACAACACAAACATACAATACGTACACACTGTTAATACAATACAAACATACAATACACACACACTACAAACACAATACAAACATACAATACACACACGCTGCAAAAACAACACAAACATACAATACGTACACACTGTAAACACACAATACAAACATACAATCTGTACACAATGCAAACACACAATACAAACATACAATACGTACACACTGCAAGCACACAATACAAACATACAATACGTACACACTGTAAACACACAATACAAACATACAATACATACACGCTGTAAACACACAATACACACATACAATACTTACACTCCGCAAACACACAATACTGACATACAATACGTACACACTGCAAACACACAATACAAACATACAATACATACACACTACAAACACACAATACCAACATACTATACGTACACACTGCAAACACACAATATATACACACAGTACGTACACACTGCAAACACACAATACAAACACATAATACGTACACACAGCAAACGTACAATACAACCATACAATACGTACACACTGCAAACACACAATACAAACATACAATACGTACACACTTCAAACACACACTACAAACATACAATACATACACGCTGTAAACACACAATACACACATACAATACTTACACTCCGCAAACACACAATACAAACATACAATACGTACACACTGCAAACACACAATACAAACATACAATACATACACACTACAAACACACAATACCAACATACAATATGTACACACTGCAAACACACAATACAAACACATAATACGTACACACTACAAATACAACACAAACATACAATACATACACACTGCAAACACACAATACAAACATACAATACGCACACACAACAAACACAACACAAACATAAAATACACACACACACTGCAATCACACAATACAGACATACAATACACACACACACTGTAAACACACAATACAAACATACAATACGTACACACTGTAAACACACAATACAAACATACAATACGTACACACTGCAAACCCACAATACAAACATACAATACGTACACACAGCAAACGTACAATAAAACCATACAATACGTACACACTGCAAACACACAATACAAACATACAATACGTACACACTTCAAACACACACTACAAACATACAATACGTACAAACTGCAAACACACAATACAAACATACAATACGTACACACTGTAAACACAAAATACAAACATACAATACCTACACTGCAAACACACAATACAAACATACAGTACGCACATACTGCAAACACATCATACAAACATACAATACGTACACACTTCAAACACACACTACAAACATACAATACGTACAGACCGCAAACGCACAATACAAACATACAATATGTACACACTGTAAACACACAATACAAACATACAATACGTACACACTGCAAACCCACAATACAAACATACAATACGTACACACAGCAAACGTACAATACAACCATACAATACGTACACAGTGTAAAAACACAACACAAACATACAATATATACACACTGCAAACACACAATACAAACATACAATACGCACACACTGTTAACACAATACAAACATACAATACATACACAGTGTAAACACACAATACTCACATACAATACACACACACACTGCAAACACACAATACACACATACAATACTTACACTCCGCAAACACACAATACTGACATACAATACGTACACATTGCAAACACACAATACAAACATACAATACATACACACTGCAAACACACAATACAAACATAGAATACGTACACACTGCAAACACACAATATAAACACACAATACGTACACACTGGAAACACACAATACAAACATATAATACGTACACACTACAAATACAACACAAACATACAATACATACACACTGTAAAAACACAATACAAACATACAATGCGCACACACGTCAAACACACAATACAAACATACAATACGTACACACTGTAAACACACAATACAAACATACAATACGTACACGCTACAAACACAATACAAACATACAATACGTACACACTTCAAACACACACTACCAACATACAATACGTACACACTGCAAACACACAATACAAACATACAGTACATACACACTGCAAACACACAATACAAACATACAATACGCACACACTGTTAACACAATACAAACATACAATACGTACACAGTTCAAACACACAATACAAACATACAATACGTACACTGCAAACACACAATACAAACATACAATACGTACACACTTCAAACACACACTACAAACATACAATATATACACACTGCAAACACACAATACAAACATACAATACGCACACACTGTTAACACATTACAAACATACAATACATACACAGTGTAAACACACAATACTCACATACAATACACACACACACTGCAAACACACAATACACACATACAATACTTACACTCTGCAAACACACAATACTGACATACAATACGTACACATTGCAAACACACAATACAAACATACAATACATACACACTGCAAACACACAATACAAACATAGAATACGTACACACTGCAAACACACAATATAAACACACAATACGTACACGCTGGAAAGACACAATACAAACATATAATACGTACACACTACAAATACAACACAAACATACAATACATACACACTGTAAAAACACAATACAAACATACAATGCGCACACACGTCAAACACACAATACAAACATACAATACGTACACACTGCAAACACACAATACAAACATACAGTACATACACACTGCAAACACACCATACAAACATACAATACGCACACACTGTTAACACAATACAAACATACAATACACACACACTACAAACACAACACAAACATACAATACGTACACAGTTCAAACACACACTACAAACATACAAAACGTACACACTGTCAACACACAATACAAACATACAATACGCACACACTCTTAACACAATACAAACATACATTACACACACACTACAAACAAAACACAAACATACAATACACACACACTGCAATCACACAATACAGACATACAATACACACACACACTGCAAACACACACTACAAACATACAATACGTACACACTTCAAACACACACTACAAACATACAATACGTACAAACCGCAAACACACAATACAAACATACAATACACACACACACACACAACAAACACAACACAAACATACAATACACACACACTGCAATCACACAATACACACATACAATACACACACACACTGCAAACAAACAATACAAACATACAATACGTACACACTTCAAACACACACTACAAACATACAATACGTACAAACCGCAAACACACAATACAAACATACAATACGTACACACTTCAAACACATTACAAACATACAATATGTACAAATCGCAAACACACAATACAAACATACAATACGTACACACTGTAAACACACAATACAA
This sequence comes from Telmatherina bonti, assembly GCF_933228915.1. Lineage (NCBI taxonomy): Eukaryota > Metazoa > Chordata > Actinopteri > Atheriniformes > Telmatherinidae > Telmatherina > Telmatherina bonti. The sequence continues at coordinate 7,031,707 of NC_136614.1, forward strand.
ACATACAATACGTACACTGCAAACACACAATACAAACATAACGTACGCACATACTGCAAACACACAATACAAACATACAATACGTACACACTTCAAACACACAATACAAACATGCAATACGTACACAGCAAACACACAATACAAACATACAATACGCACACACTGTTAACACAATACAAACATACAATACACACACACTACAAACACAACACAAACATACAAAACGTACACACTGCAATCACACAATACAGACATACAATACACACACACACTGAAAACCACAATACAAACATACAATACGTACACACTGCAAAAACACATTACAAACATACAATACATACACACTGCAAACACACAATACCAACATACAATACGTACACACTGCAAACACACAATACAAACACATAATACGTACACACTACAAATACAACACTACCATACAATACATACACACTGCAAACACACAATACAAACATACAATACGCACACACTGTTAACACAATACAAACATACAATACACACACACAACAAACACAACACAAACATAAAATACACACAAACACTGCAATCACACAATGCAGACATACAATACACACACACACTGTAAACACACAATACAAACATACAATACGTACACACTTCAAACACACACTACAAACATACAATACTTACAAACCGCAAACACACAATACAAACATACAATACGTACACACTGTAAACACACAATACAAACATACAATACGTACACACTGCAAACCCACAATACAAACATACAATACGTACACACTGCAAACACACAATACAAACATACAATACGTACACACTTCAAACACACACTACAAACATACAATACGTACAGACTGCAAACACACAATCCAAACATACAATACGTACACACTGTAAACACAAAATACAAACATACAATACGTACACACTGTAAACACACAATACAAACATACAATACGTAAAATGCAAACACACAATACAAACATACAATACGCACACACTGTTAACACAATACAAACATACAATACACACACACTCCAAACACAACACAAACATACAATACGTACACAGTTCAAACAGACACTACAAAGATACAAAACGTACACACTGTAAACACACAATACAAACATACAATACGTACACACTGTAAACGCACAATACAAACATACAATACATACACACTACAAACACAACACAAACATACAAAATGCACACTGCAATCACACAATACACACATACAATACATACACACTGCAAACACACAATACCAACATACAATACGTACACACTGTAAACACACAATACAAAAATACAATACCCACACTACAAACACAATACAAACATACAATACACACACACTGCAAAAACAACACAAACATACAATACGTACACACTGTAAACACACAATACAAACATATAATACGTACACACTGCAAACAGACAATACAAACATACAATACGTACACACTGCAAACACACAATACAAACATACAATACGCACACACTGCAAACACACAATACAAACATACAATACGTACACACTGTAAACACACAATACAAACATACAATACATACACACTGTAAACACACAATACACACATACAATACTTACACTCCGCAAACACACAATACTGACATACAATACGTACACACTGCAAACACACAATACAAACATACAATACATACACACTGCAAACACACAATACCAACATACAATACGTACACATTGCAAACACACAATATAAACACACAATACGTACACACTGCAAACACACAATACACACATATAATACGTACACACTACAAATACAACACAAACACACTGCAAGCACACAATACAAACATACAATACGCACACACTGTTAACACAATACAAACATACAATACACACACACAACAAACACAACACAAACATACAATACACACACACTGCAATCACACAATACATACATACAATACACACACACACTGTAAATACACAATACAAACAAACAATACGTACACACTGCAAACACACAATATAAACACACAATACGTACACCCTGCAAACACACAATACCAACATACAATACGTACACACTGCAAACACACAATATAAATACACAATACGTACACACTGCAAACACACATTACAAACATATAATACGTACACGCTACTAACACAATACAAACATATAATACGTACAAACCGCAAACACACAATACTAACATACAATACGTACACACTGCAAACACACAATACAAACATACAATACGCACACACTTCAAACACAATATACAAACATACAATACGTACACACTTCAAACACACAATACAAACATACAATACGTACATACTGCAAACACACAATACAAACATACAATACGCACACACTCCAAACACACAATACAAACATACAATACGTACACACTGTAAACACACAATACAAACATACAATACATACACACTGTAAACACACAATACACACATACAATACTTACACTCCGCAATTACACAATACTGACATACAATACTTACACACTGCAAGCACACAATACAAACATACAATACATACACACTGCAAACACACAATACCAACATACAATACGTACACATTGCAAACACACAATATAAACACACAATACGTACACACTGCAAACACACAATACACACATATAATACGTACACACTACAAATACAACACAAACACACTGCAAACACACAATACAAACATACAATACGCACACACTGTTAACACAATACAAACATACAATACACACACACAACAAACACAACACAAACATACAATACACACACACTGCAATCACACAATACATACATACAATATACACACACACTGTAAATACACAATACAAGCAAACAATACGTACACACTGCAAACACACAATATAAACACACAATACGTACACACTGCAAACACACAATACAAACATATAATACGTACACGCTACCAACACAATACAAACATATAATACGTACAAACCGCAAACACACAATACTAACATACAATACGCACACACTTCAAACACAATATACAAACATACAATACGTACACACTTCAAACACACAATATAAACACACAATACGTACACACTGCAAACACACAATACAAACATATAATACGTACACGCTACCAATACAAACATATAATACGTACAAACCGCAAACACACAATACTAACATACAATACGCACACACTTCAAACACAATATACAAACATACAATACGTACACACTGCAAACACACAATACAAACATACAATACATAAACACTGCAAACACACAATACAAACATACAATACATACACACCGCAAACACACAATACAAACATACAATACGTACACACTGTAAACACACAATACAAACATACAATACACACACTACAAACACACAATACAAACATACAATACATACACACTGTAAACACACAATACAAACATACAATACATACACAATGCAAACACACAATGCAAACATACAATACGTACACACTGTAAACACACAATACAAACATACAATACGCACACACTGCAAACACACAATACACACATACAATACGTGCACACTGCAAACACACAATACAAACATACAATGCGCACACACGTCAAACACACAATACAAACATACAATACGTACACACTGTAAACACACAATACAAACATACAATACATACACACTGTAAACACACAATACCAACATACAATACGTACACACTGCAAACACACAATACAAACATACAGTACATACACACTGCAAACACACAATACAAACATACAATACGCACACACTGTTAACACAATACAAACATACAATACACACACACTACAAACACAACACAAACATACAATACGTACACAGTTCAAACACACACTACAAACATACAAAACGTACACACTGTCAACACACAATACAAACATACAATACGCACACACTCTTAACACAATACAAACATACATTACACACACACTACAAACACAACACAAACATACAATACACACACACTGCAATCACACAATACAGACATACAATACACACACACACTGCAAACACACACTACAAACATACAATACATACACGCTGTAAACACACAATACACACATACAATACTTACACTCCGCAAACACACAATACTGACATACAATACGTACACACTGCAAACACACAATACAAACATACAATACATACACACTACAAACACACAATACCAACATACAATACGTACACACTGCAAACACACAATATAAACACACAGTACGTACACACTGCAAACACACAATACAAACACATAATACGTACACACTACAAATACAACACAAACATACAATACATACACACTGCAGACACACAATACAAACATACAATACGCACACACAACAAACACAACACAAACATAAAATACACACACACACACTGCAATCACACAATACAGACATACAATACACACACACACTGTAAACACACAATACAAACATACAATACGTACACACTGTAAACACACAATACAAACATACAATACGTACACACAGCAAACGTACAATACAACCATACAATACGTACACATTGCAAACACACAATACAAACATACAATACGTACACACTTCAAACACACACTACAAACATACAATACGTACAAACTGCAAACACACAATACAAACATACAATACGTACACACTGTAAACACAAAATACAAACATACAATACCTACACTGCAAACACACAATACATACATACAGTACGCACATACTGCAAACACATCATACAAACATACAATACGTACACACTTCAAACACACACTACAAACATACAATACGTACAGACCGCAAACGCACAATACAAACATACAATACGTACACACTGTAAACACACAATACAAACATACAATACGTACACACTGCCAACCCACAATACAAACATACAATACGTACACACAGCAAACGTACAATACAACCATAAAATTCGTACACACTGTAAAAACACAACACAAACATACAATATATACACACTGCAAACACACAATACAAACATACAATACGCACACACTGTAAACACAAAATACAAACATACAATACCTACACTGCAAACACACAATACAAACATACAATACGCACACACTGTTAACACAATACAAACATACAATACATACACAGTGTAAACACACAATACTCACATACAATACACACACACACTGCAAACACACAATACACACATACAATACTTACACTCCGCAAACACACAATACTGACATACAATACGTAACATTGCAAACACACAATACAAACATACAATACATACACACTGCAAACACACAATACAAACATAGAATACGTACACACTGCAAACACACAATATAAACACACAATACGTACACACTGCAAACACACAATACAAACACATAATACGTACACACTACAAATACAACACAAACATACAATACATACACACTGCAGACACACAATACAAACATACAATACGCACACACAACAAACACAACACAAACATAAAATACAATCACACACACTGCAATCACACAATACAGACGTACAATACACACACACACTGTAAACACACAATACAAACATACAATACGTACACACTGTAAACACACAATACAAACATACAATACGTACACACTGCAAACCCACAATACAAACATACAATACGTACACACAGCAAACGTACAATACAACCATACAATACGTACACACTGCAAACACACAATACAAACATACAATACGTACACACTTCAAACACACACTACAAACATACAATACGTACAAACTGCAAACACACAATACAAACATACAATACGTACACACTGTAAACACAAAATACAAACATACAATACCTACACTGCAAACACACAATACAAACATACAGTACGCACATACTGCAAACACATCATACAAACATACAATACGTACACACTTCAAACACACACTACAAACATACAATACGTACAGACCGCAAACGCACAATACAAACATACAATACGTACACACTGTAAACACACAATACAAACATACAATACGTACACACTGCCAACCCACAATACAAACATACAATACGTACACACAGCAAACGTACAATACAACCATACAATACGTACACACTGTAAAAACACAACACAAACATACAATATATACACACTGCAAACACACAATACAAACATACAATACGCACACACTGTTAACACAATACAAACATACAATACATACACAGTGTAAACACACAATACTCACATACAATACACACACACACTGCAAACACACAATACACACATACAATACTTACACTCCGCAAACACACAATACTGACATACAATACGTACACATTGCAAACACACAATACAAACATACAATACATACACACTGCAAACACACAATACAAACATAGAATACGTACGCACTGCAAACACACAATATAAACACACAATACGTACACACTGGAAAGACACAATACAAACATATAATACGTACACACTACAAATACAACACAAACATACAATACATACACACTGTAAAAACACAATACAAACATACAATGCGCACACACGTCAAACACACAATACAAACATACAATACGTACACACTGTAAACACACAATACAAACATACAATACATACACACTGTAAACACACAATACCAACATACAATACGTACACACTGCAAACACACAATACAAACATACAGTACATACACACTGCAAACACACAATACAAACATACAATACGCACACACTGTTAACACAATACAAACATACAATACACACACACTACAAACACAACACAAACATACAATACGTACACAGTTCAAACACACACTACAAACATACAAAACGTACACACTGTCAACACACAATACAAACATACAATATGCACACACTCTTAACACAATACAAACATACATTACACACACACTACAAACACAACACAAACATACAATACACACACACTGCAATCACACAATAAAGACATACAATACACACACACACTGCAAACACACACTACAAACATACAATACGTACACACTTCAAACACACACTACAAACATACAATACGTACAAACCGCAAACACACAATACAAACATACAATACACACACACACACAACAAACACAACACAAACATACAATACACACACACTGCAATCACACAATACACACATACAATACACACACACACTGCAAACAAACAATACAAACATACAATACGTACACACTTCAAACACACACTACAAACATACAATACGTACAAACCGCAAACACACAATACAAACATACAATACGTACACACTTCAAACACATTACAAACATACAATATGTACAAATCGCAAACACACAATACAAACATACAATACGTACACACTGTAAACACACAATACAAACATACAATACGTACACTGCAAACACACACTACAAAAATAACGTACGCACGTACTGCAAACACACAATACAAACATACAATACGTACACACTTCAAACACACAATACAAACATGCAATACGTACACAGCAAACACACAATACAAACATACAATACATACACACTGCAAACACACAATACAAACATAGAATACGTACACACTGCAAACACACAATATAAACACACAATACGTACACACTGGAAAGACACAATACAAACATATAATACGTACACACTACAAATACAACACAAACATACAATACATACACACTGTAAAAACACAATACAAACATACAATGCGCACACACGTCAAACACACAATACAAACATACAATACGTACACACTGTAAACACACAATACAAACATACAATACATACACACTGTAAACACACAATACCAACATACAATACGTACACACTGCAAACACACAATACAAACATACAGTACATACACACTGCAAACACACAATACAAACATACAATACGTACACACTGTAAACACACAATACAAACATACAATACGTACACTGCAAACACACAATACAAACATACAATACGCACACACTGTTAACACAATACAAACATACAATACACACACACAACAAACACAACACAAACATAAAATACACACAAACACTGCAATCACACAATGCAGACATACAATACACACACACACTGTAAACACACAATACAAACATACAATACGTACACACTTCAAACACACACTACAAACATACAATACTTACAAACCGCAAACACACAATACAAACATACAATACGTACACACTGTAAACACACAATACAAACATACAATACGTACACACACTGCAAACACACACTACAAACACACAATACCAACATACAATACGTACACACTGCAAACACACAATATAAACACACAGTACGTACACACTGCAAACACACAATACAAACACATAATACGTACACACTACAAATACAACACAAACATACAATACATACACACTGCAAACACACAATACAAACATACAATACGCACACACAACAAACACAACACATACATAAAATACACACACACACTGCAATCACACAATACAGACATACAATACACACACACACTGTAAACACACAATACAAACATACAATACGTACACACTGTAAACACACAATACAAACATACAATACGTACACACTGCAAACCCACAATACAAACATACAATACGTACACACAGCAAACGTACAATACAACCATACAATACGTACACACTGCAAACACACAATACAAACATACAATACGTACACACTTCAAACACACACTACAAACATACAATACATACACGCTGTAAACACACAATACACACATACAATACTTACACTCCGCAAACACACAATACTGACATACAATACGTACACACTGCAAACACACAATACAAACATACAATACATACACACTACAAACACACAATACCAACATACAATACGTACACACTGCAAACACACAATATAAACACACAGTACGTACACACTGCAAACACACAATACAAACACATAATACGTACACACTACAAATACAACACAAACATACAATACATACACACTGCAGACACACAATACAAACATACAATACGCACACACAACAAACACAACACAAACATAAAATACACACACACACACTGCAATCACACAATACAGACATACAATACACACACACACTGTAAACACACAATACAAACATACAATACGTACACACTGTAAACACACAATACAAACATACAATACGTACACACAGCAAACGTACAATACAACCATACAATACGTACACATTGCAAACACACAATACAAACATACAATACGTACACACTTCAAACACACACTACAAACATACAATACGTACAAACTGCAAACACACAATACAAACATACAATACGTACACACTGTAAACACAAAATACAAACATACAATACCTACACTGCAAACACACAATACAAACATACAGTACGCACATACTGCAAACACATCATACAAACATACAATACGTACACACTTCAAACACACACTACAAACATACAATACGTACAGACCGCAAACGCACAATACAAACATACAATACGTACACACTGTAAACACACAATACAAACATACAATACGTACACACTGCCAACCCACAATACAAACATACAATACGTACACACAGCAAACGTACAATACAACCATAAAATTCGTACACACTGTAAAAACACAACACAAACATACAATATATACACACTGCAAACACACAATACAAACATACAATACGCACACACTGTAAACACAAAATACAAACATACAATACCTACACTGCAAACACACAATACAAACATACAATACGCACACACTGTTAACACAATACAAACATACAATACATACACAGTGTAAACACACAATACTCACATACAATACACACACACACTGCAAACACACAATACACACATACAATACTTACACTCCGCAAACACACAATACTGACATACAATACGTAACATTGCAAACACACAATACAAACATACAATACATACACACTGCAAACACACAATACAAACATAGAATACGTACACACTGCAAACACACAATATAAACACACAATACGTACACACTGCAAACACACAATACAAACACATAATACGTACACACTACAAATACAACACAAACATACAATACATACACACTGCAGACACACAATACAAACATACAATACGCACACACAACAAACACAACACAAACATAAAATACAATCACACACACTGCAATCACACAATACAGACGTACAATACACACACACACTGTAAACACACAATACAAACATACAATACGTACACACTGTAAACACACAATACAAACATACAATACGAACACACTGCAAACCCACAATACAAACATACAATACGTACACACAGCAAACGTACAATACAACCATACAATACGTACACACTGCAAACACACAATACAAACATACAATACGTACACACTTCAAACACACACTACAAACATACAATACGTACAAACTGCAAACACACAATACAAACATACAATACGTACACACTGTAAACACAAAATACAAACATACAATACCTACACTGCAAACACACAATACAAACATACAGTACGCACATACTGCAAACACATCATACAAACATACAATACGTACACACTTCAAACACACACTACAAACATACAATACGTACAGACCGCAAACGCACAATACAAACATACAATACGTACACACTGTAAACACACAATACAAACATACAATACGTACACACTGCCAACCCACAATACAAACATACAATACGTACACACAGCAAACGTACAATACAACCATACAATACGTACACACTGTAAAAACACAACACAAACATACAATATATACACACTGCAAACACACAATACAAACATACAATACGCACACACTGTTAACACAATACAAACATACAATACATACACAGTGTAAACACACAATACTCACATACAATACACACACACACTGCAAACACACAATACACACATACAATACTTACACTCCGCAAACACACAATACTGACATACAATACGTACACATTGCAAACACACAATACAAACATACAATACATACACACTGCAAACACACAATACAAACATAGAATACGTACACACTGCAAACACACAATATAAACACACAATACGTACACACTGGAAAGACACAATACAAACATATAATACGTACACACTACAAATACAACACAAACATACAATACATACACACTGTAAAAACACAATACAAACATACAATGCGCACACACGTCAAACACACAATACAAACATACAATACGTACACACTGTAAACACACAGTACAAACATACAATACATACACACTGTAAACACACAATACCAACATACAATACGTACACACTGCAAACACACAATACAAACATACAGTACATACACACTGCAAACACACAATACAAACATACAATACGCACACACTGTTAACACAATACAAACATACAATACACACACACTACAAACACAACACAAACATACAATACGTACACAGTTCAAACACACACTACAAACATACAAAACGTACACACTGTCAACACACAATACAAACATACAATATGCACACACTCTTAACACAATACAAACATACATTACACACACACTACAAACACAACACAAACATACAATACACACACACTGCAATCACACAATAAAGACATACAATACACACACACACTGCAAACACACACTACAAACATACAATACGTACACACTTCAAACACACACTACAAACATACAATACGTACAAACCGCAAACACATAATACAAACATACAATACACACACACACACAACAAACACAACACAAACATACAATACACACACACTGCAATCACACAATACACACATACAATACACACACACACTGCAAACAAACAATACAAACATACAATACGTACACACTTCAAACACACACTACAAACATACAATACGTACAAACCGCAAACACACAATACAAACATACAATACGTACACACTTCAAACACATTACAAACATACAATATGTACAAATCGCAAACACACAATACAAACATACAATACGTACACACTGTAAACACACAATACAAACATACAATACGTACACTGCAAACACACAATACAAACATAACCTACGCACGTACTGCAAACACACAATACAAACATACAATACGTACACACTTCAAACACACAATACAAACATGCAATACGTACACAGCAAACACACAATACAAACATACAATACGCACACACTGTTAACACAATACAAACATACAATACACACACACTACAAACACAACACAAACATACAAAACGTACACACTGCAATCACACAATACAGACATACAATACACACACACACTGAAAACCACAATACAAACATACAATACGTACACACTGCAAAAACACATTACAAACATACAATACATACACACTGCAAACACACAATACCAACATACAATACGTACACACTGCAAACACACAATACAAACACATAATACGTACACACTACAAATACAACACTACCATACAATACATACACACTGCAAACACACAATACAAACATACAATACGCACACACTGTTAACACAATACAAACATACAATACACACACACAACAAACACAACACAAACATAAAATACACACAAACACTGCAATCACACAATGCAGACATACAATACACACACACACTGTAAACACACAATACAAACATACAATACGTACACACTTCAAACACACACTACAAACATACAATACTTACAAACCGCAAACACACTATACAAACATACAATACGTACACACTGTAAACACACAATACAAACATACAATACGTACACACACTGCAAACACACACTACAAACACACAATACCAACATACAATACGTACACACTGCAAACACACAATATAAACACACAGTACGTACACACTGCAAACACACAATACAAACACATAATACGTACACACTACAAATACAACACAAACATACAATACATACACACTGCAAACACACAATACAAACATACAATACGCACAAACAACAAACACAACACATACATAAAATACACACACACACTGCAATCACACAATACAGACATACAATACACACACACACTGTAAACACACAATACAAACATACAATACGTACACACTGTAAACACACAATACAAACATACAATACGTACACACTGCAAACCCACAATACAAACATACAATACGTACACACAGCAAACGTACAATACAACCATACAATACGTACACACTGCAAACACACAATACAAACATACAATACGTACACACTTCAAACACACACTACAAACATACAATACATACACGCTGTAAACACACAATACACACATACAATACTTACACTCCGCAAACACACAATACTGACATACAATACGTACACACTGCAAACACACAATACAAACATACAATACATACACACTACAAACACACAATACCAACATACAATACGTACACACTGCAAACACACAATATAAACACACAGTACGTACACACTGCAAACACACAATACAAACACATAATACGTACACACTACAAATACAACACAAACATACAATACATACACACTGCAGACACACAATACAAACATACAATACGCACACACAACAAACACAACACAAACATAAAATACACACACACACACTGCAATCACACAATACAGACATACAATACACACACACACTGTAAACACACAATACAAACATACAATACGTACACACTGTAAACACACAATACAAACATACAATACGTACACACTGCAAACCCACAATACAAACATACAATACGTACACACAGCAAACGTACAATACAACCATACAATACGTACACACTGCAAACACACAATACAAACATACAATACGTACACACTTCAAACACACACTACAAACATACAATACGTACAAACTGCAAACACACAATACAAACATACAATACTTACACTCCGCAAACACACAATACCAACATACAATACGTACACACTGCAAACACACAATACAAACACATAATACGTACACACTACAAATACAACACTACCATACAATACATACACACTGCAAACACACAATACAAACATACAATACGCACACACTGTTAACACAATACAAACATACAATACACACACACAACAAACACAACACAAACATAAAATACACACAAACACTGCAATCACACAATGCAGACATACAATACACACACACACTGTAAACACACAATACAAACATACAATACGTACACACTTCAAACACACACTACAAACATACAATACTTACAAACCGCAAACACACTATACAAACATACAATACGTACACACTGTAAACACACAATACAAACATACAATACGTACACACACTGCAAACACACACTACAAACACACAATACCAACATACAATACGTACACACTGCAAACACACAATATAAACACACAGTACGTACACACTGCAAACACACAATACAAACACATAATACGTACACACTACAAATACAACACAAACATACAATACATACACACTGCAAACACACAATACAAACATACAATACGCACAAACAACAAACACAACACATACATAAAATACACACACACACTGCAATCACACAATACAGACATACAATACACACACACACTGTAAACACACAATACAAACATACAATACGTACACACTGTAAACACACAATACAAACATACAATACGTACACACTGCAAACCCACAATACAAACATACAATACGTACACACAGCAAACGTACAATACAACCATACAATACGTACACACTGCAAACACACAATACAAACATACAATACGTACACACTTCAAACACACACTACAAACATACAATACATACACGCTGTAAACACACAATACACACATACAATACTTACACTCCGCAAACACACAATACTGACATACAATACGTACACACTGCAAACACACAATACAAACATACAATACATACACACTACAAACACACAATACCAACATACAATACGTACACACTGCAAACACACAATATAAACACACAGTACGTACACACTGCAAACACACAATACAAACACATAATACGTACACACTACAAATACAACACAAACATACAATACATACACACTGCAGACACACAATACAAACATACAATACGCGCACACAACAAACACAACACAAACATAAAATACACACACACACACTGCAATCACACAATACAGACATACAATACACACACACACTGTAAACACACAATACAAACATACAATACGTACACACTGTAAACACACAATACAAACATACAATACGTACACACTGCAAACCCACAATACAAACATACAATACGTACACACAGCAAACGTACAATACAACCATACAATACGTACACACTGCAAACACACAATACAAACATACAATACGTACACACTTCAAACACACACTACAAACATACAATACGTACAAACTGCAAACACACAATACAAACATACAATACATACACGCTGTAAACACACAATACACACATACAATACTTACACTCCGCAAACACACAATACTGACATACAATACGTACACACTGCAAACACACAATACAAACATACAATACATACACACTACAAACACACAATACCAACATACAATACGTACACACTGCAAACACACAATATAAACACACAGTACGTACACACTGCAAACACACAATACAAACACATAATACGTACACACTACAAATACAACACAAACATACAATACATACACACTGCAGACACACAATACAAACATACAATACGCACACACAACAAACACAACACAAACATAAAATACACACACACACACTGCAATCACACAATACAGACATACAATACACACACACACTGTAAACACACAATACAAACATACAATACGTACACACTGTAAACACACAATACAAACATACAATACGTACACACAGCAAACGTACAATACAACCATACAATACGTACACATTGCAAACACACAATACAAACATACAATACGTACACACTTCAAACACACACTACAAACATACAATACGTACAAACTGCAAACACACAATACAAACATACAATACGTACACACTGTAAACACAAAATACAAACATACAATACCTACACTGCAAACACACAATACAAACATACAGTACGCACATACTGCAAACACATCATACAAACATACAATACGTACACACTTCAAACACACACTACAAACATACAATACGTACAGACCGCAAACGCACAATACAAACATACAATACGTACACACTGTAAACACACAATACAAACATACAATACGTACACACTGCCAACCCACAATACAAACATACAATACGTACACACAGCAAACGTACAATACAACCATAAAATTCGTACACACTGTAAAAACACAACACAAACATACAATATATACACACTGCAAACACACAATACAAACATACAATACGCACACACTGTAAACACAAAATACAAACATACAATACCTACACTGCAAACACACAATACAAACATACAATACGCACACACTGTTAACACAATACAAACATACAATACATACACAGTGTAAACACACAATACTCACATACAATACACACACACACTGCAAACACACAATACACACATACAATACTTACACTCCGCAAACACACAATACTGACATACAATACGTAACATTGCAAACACACAATACAAACATACAATACATACACACTGCAAACACACAATACAAACATAGAATACGTACACACTGCAAACACACAATATAAACACACAATACGTACACACTGCAAACACACAATACAAACACATAATACGTACACACTACAAATACAACACAAACATACAATACATACACACTGCAGACACACAATACAAACATACAATACGCACACACAACAAACACAACACAAACATAAAATACAATCACACACACTGCAATCACACAATACAGACGTACAATACACACACACACTGTAAACACACAATACAAACATACAATACGTACACACTGTAAACACACAATACAAACATACAATACGAACACACTGCAAACCCACAATACAAACATACAATACGTACACACAGCAAACGTACAATACAACCATACAATACGTACACACTGCAAACACACAATACAAACATACAATACGTACACACTTCAAACACACACTACAAACATACAATACGTACAAACTGCAAACACACAATACAAACATACAATACGTACACACTGTAAACACAAAATACAAACATACAATACCTACACTGCAAACACACAATACAAACATACAGTACGCACATACTGCAAACACATCATACAAACATACAATACGTACACACTTCAAACACACACTACAAACATACAATACGTACAGACCGCAAACGCACAATACAAACATACAATACGTACACACTGTAAACACACAATACAAACATACAATACGTACACACTGCCAACCCACAATACAAACATACAATACGTACACACAGCAAACGTACAATACAACCATACAATACGTACACACTGTAAAAACACAACACAAACATACAATATATACACACTGTTAACACAATACAAACATACAATACATACACAGTGTAAACACACAATACTCACATACAATACACACACACACTGCAAACACACAATACACACATACAATACTTACACTCCGCAAACACACAATACTGACATACAATACGTACACATTGCAAACACACAATACAAACATACAATACATACACACTGCAAACACACAATACAAACATAGAATACGTACACACTGCAAACACACAATATAAACACACAATACGTACACACTGGAAAGACACAATACAAACATATAATACGTACACACTACAAATACAACACAAACATACAATACATACACACTGTAAAAACACAATACAAACATACAATGCGCACACACGTCAAACACACAATACAAACATACAATACGTACACACTGTAAACACACAATACAAACATACAATACATACACACTGTAAACACACAATACCAACATACAATACGTACACACTGCAAACACACAATACAAACATACAGTACATACACACTGCAAACCCACAATACAAACATACAATACGCACACACTGTTAACACAATACAAACATACAATACACACACACTACAAACACAACACAAACATACAATACGTACACAGTTCAAACACACACTACAAACATACAAAACGTACACACTGTCAACACACAATACAAACATACAATATGCACACACTCTTAACACAATACAAACATACATTACACACACACTACAAACACAACACAAACATACAATACACACACACTGCAATCACACAATAAAGACATACAATACACACACACACTGCAAACACACACTACAAACATACAATACGTACACACTTCAAACACACACTACAAACATACAATACGTACAAACCGCAAACACACAATACAAACATACAATACACACACACACACAACAAACACAACACAAACATACAATACACACACACTGCAATCACACAATACACACATACAATACACACACACACTGCAAACAAACAATACAAACATACAATACGTACACACTTCAAACACACACTACAAACATACAATACGTACAAACCGCAAACACACAATACAAACATACAATACGTACACACTTCAAACACATTACAAACATACAATATGTACAAATCGCAAACACACAATACAAACATACAATACGTACACACTGTAAACACACAATACAAACATACAATACGTACACTGCAAACACACAATACAAACATAACGTACGCACGTACTGCAAACACACAATACAAACATACAATACGTACACACTTCAAACACACAATACAAACATGCAATACGTACACAGCAAACACACAATACAAACATACAATACGCACACACTGTTAACACAATACAAACATACAATACACACACACTACAAACACAACACAAACATACAAAACGTACACACTGCAATCACACAATACAGACATACAATACACACACACACTGAAAACCACAATACAAACATACAATACGTACACACTGCAAAAACACATTACAAACATACAATACATACACACTGCAAACACACAATACCAACATACAATACGTACACACTGCAAACACACAATACAAACACATAATACGTACACACTACAAATACAACACTACCATACAATACATACACACTGCAAACACACAATACAAACATACAATACGCACACACTGTTAACACAATACAAACATACAATACACACACACAACAAACACAACACAAACATAAAATACACACAAACACTGCAATCACACAATGCAGACATACAATACACACACACACTGTAAACACACAATACAAACATACAATACGTACACACTTCAAACACACACTACAAACATACAATACTTACAAACCGCAAACACACTATACAAACATACAATACGTACACACTGTAAACACACAATACAAACATACAATACGTACACACACTGCAAACACACACTACAAACACACAATACCAACATACAATACGTACACACTGCAAACACACAATATAAACACACAGTACGTACACACTGCAAACACACAATACAAACACATAATACGTACACACTACAAATACAACACAAACATACAATACATACACACTGCAAACACACAATACAAACATACAATACGCACAAACAACAAACACAACACATACATAAAATACACACACACACTGCAATCACACAATACAGACATACAATACACACACACACTGTAAACACACAATACAAACATACAATACGTACACACTGTAAACACACAATACAAACATACAATACGTACACACTGCAAACCCACAATACAAACATACAATACGTACACACAGCAAACGTACAATACAACCATACAATACGTACACACTGCAAACACACAATACAAACATACAATACGTACACACTTCAAACACACACTACAAACATACAATACATACACGCTGTAAACACACAATACACACATACAATACTTACACTCCGCAAACACACAATACTGACATACAATACGTACACACTGCAAACACACAATACAAACATACAATACATACACACTACAAACACACAATACCAACATACAATACGTACACACTGCAAACACACAATATAAACACACAGTACGTACACACTGCAAACACACAATACAAACACATAATACGTACACACTACAAATACAACACAAACATACAATACATACACACTGCAGACACACAATACAAACATACAATACGCACACACAACAAACACAACACAAACATAAAATACACACACACACACTGCAATCACACAATACAGACATACAATACACACACACACTGTAAACACACAATACAAACATACAATACGTACACACTGTAAACACACAATACAAACATACAATACGTACACACTGCAAACCCACAATACAAACATACAATACGTACACACAGCAAACGTACAATACAACCATACAATACGTACACACTGCAAACACACAATACAAACATACAATACGTACACACTGCAAACACACAATACAAACATACAATACGTACACACTTCAAACACACACTACAAACATACATTACGTACAAACTGCAAACACACAATACAAACATACAATACGTACACACTGTAAACACAAAATACAAACATACAATACCTACACTGCAAACACACAATACAAACATACAGTACGCACATACTGCAAACACATCATACAAACATACAATACGTACACACTTCAAACACACACTACAAACATACAATACGTACAGACCGCAAACGCACAATACAAACATACAATACGTACACACTGTAAACACACAATACAAACAGACAATACGTACACACTGCCAACCCACAATACAAACATACAATACGTACACACAGCAAACGTACAATACAACCATACAATACGTACACACTGTAAAAACACAACACAAACATACAATATATACACACTGCAAACACACAATACAAACATACAATACGCACACACTGTTAACACAATTCAAACATACAATACATACACAGTGTAAACACACAATACTCACATACAATACACACACACACTGCAAACACACAATACACACATACAATACTTACACTCCGCAAACACACAATACTGACATACAATACGTACACATTGCAAACACACAATACAAACATACAATACATACACACTGCAAACACACAATACAAACATAGAATACGTACACACTGCAAACACACAATATAAACACACAATACGTACACACTGGAAAGACACAATACAAACATATAATACATACACACTACAAATACAACACAAACATACAATACATACACACTGTAAAAACACAATACAAACATACAATGCGCACACACGTCAAACACACAATACAAACATACAATACGTACACACTGTAAACACACAATACAAACATACAATACATACACACTGTAAACACACAATACCAACATACAATACGTACACACTGCAAACACACAATACAAACATACAGTACATACACACTGCAAACACACAATACAAACATACAATACGCACACACTGTTAACACAATACAAACATACAATACACACACACTACAAACACAACACAAACATACAATACGTACACAGTTCAAACACACACTACAAACATACAAAACGTACACACTGTCAACACACAATACAAACATACAATACGCACACACTCTTAACACAATACAAACATACATTACACACACACTACAAACACAACACAAACATACAATACACACACACTGCAATCACACAATACAGACATACAATACACACACACACTGCAAACACACACTACAAACATACAATACGTACACACTTCAAACACACACTACAAACATACAATACGTACAAACCGCAAACACACAATACAAACATACAATACACACACACACACAACAAACACAACACAAACATACAATACACACACACTGCAATCACACAATACACACATACAATACACACACACACTGCAAACAAACAATACAAACATACAATACGTACACACTTCAAACACACACTACAAACATACAATACGTACAAACCGCAAACACACAATACAAACATACAATACGTACACACTTCAAACACATTACAAACATACAATATGTACAAATCGCAAACACACAATACAAACATACAATACGTACACACTGTAAACACACAATACAAACATACAATACGTACACTGCAAACACACAATACAAATATAACGTACGCACGTACTGCAAACACACAATACAAACATACAATACGTACACACTTCAAACACACAATACAAACATGCAATACGTACACAGCAAACACACAATACAAACATACAATACGCACACACTGTTAACACAATACAAACATACAATACACACACACTACAAACACAACACAAACATACAAAACGTACACACTGCAATCACACAATACAGACATACAATACACACACACACTGAAAACCACAATACAAACATACAATACGTACACACTGCAAAAACACATTACAAACATACAATACATACACACTGCAAACACACAATACCAACATACAATACGTACACACTGCAAACACACAATACAAACACATAATACGTACACACTACAAATACAACACTACCATACAATACATACACACTGCAAACACACAATACAAACATACAATACGCACACACTGTTAACAGAATACAAACATACAATACACACACACAACAAACACAACACAAACATAAAATACACACAAACACTGCAATCACACAATGCAGACATACAATACACACACACACTGTAAACACACAATACAAACATACAATACGTACACACTTCAAACACACACTACAAACATACAATACTTACAAACCGCAAACACACAATACAAACATACAATACGTACACACTGTAAACACACAATACAAACATACAATACGTACACACTGCAAACCCACAATACAAACATACAATACGTACACACTGCAAACACACAATACAAACATACAATACGTACACACTTCAAACACACACTACAAACATACAATACGTACAAACTGCAAACACACAATCCAAACATACAATACGCACACACTGTTAACACAATACAAACATACAATACACACACACTCCAAACACAACACAAACATACAATACGTACACAGTTCAAACAGACACTACAAAGATACAAAACGTACACACTGTAAACACAATACAAACATACAATACGTACACACTGTAAACGCACAATACAAACATACAATACATACACACTGCAAACACACAATGTAAACATACAATACGTACACACTTTAAACACAATAACAAACATACAATACATACACACTGCAAACACACAATACAAACATACAATATGCACACACTGAAAACACACAATACAAACATACAATACATACACTCCACAAACACACAATACAAACATACAATACGCACACACTGCAAACACACAATACAAACATACAATACTCACTCACTGTGAACACACAATACACACATACAATACATACACTCCGCAAACACACAATACTAACATATAATACACACACACTGCAACCACATAATAAAAACATACAATACGCACTCACTGTGAACACACAATACACACATACAATACATACACTCCGCAAACACACAATACTAACATATAATACGTACACACTTTAAACACTCAATACAAACGTACAATACGTACACACTTTCCACACACATTACACACATACCCTCCACAAACACACAATACTAACATACAATACGCACACACTGTAAACACACAATACAAACATACAATACGCACACACTGCAAACACACAATACACACATACAAATCACAAACACACAATACTAACATACAATACGTTCACACTGTAAACACACAATACAAACATACAATACGCACACACTGCAAACACACAATACACACATACAAATCGCAAACACACAATACATGCATACAATATGTACACACTTTTACACTGTAAACAGACAATACAACATACAATACATACAAACCGCAAACACACATCACAAACATACAATACGTTCACACTGCAAACACACAATTTAAACATACACTACATACACACTGCAAACACACAATACAAACATACAATACGTACACACTGCAAACACACAATACAAACATACAATACGTACACACTGTAAACACACAATACAAACATACAATACGCACATACTGCAAACACACAATACAAACATACAATACGCACACACTGTAAACACACAATACAAACATACAATACATACACACCGCAAACACACAATACAAACATACAATACGTTCACACTGTAAACACACAATACAAACATACAATACGTACACACTATAAACACACAATACAGACATACAATACGTACACACTGCAAACACACAATACAAACTTACATTACACACACACTGCAAACACACAATACACTCATACAATACATACAAACCACAAACACACGATACAAACATACAATATGTACACACTGCAAACACACAATACAAACATACAATACGTACACACTGCAAACACACAATACAAACATACAATACGTACACACTGCAAACACACAATACAAACATACAATACGTACACACTGCAAACACACAATACAAATATACAATACGCACATACTGCAAACACACAATACAAACATACAATACATACAAACCACAAACACACGATACAAACATACAATATGTACACACTGCAAACACACAATACAAACATACAATACGTTCACGCTGTAAACACACAATACAAACATACAATACGCACACACTGTAAACACACAATACAAACATACAATACGTACACACTGCAAACACACAATACAAACTTACATTACACACACACTGCAAACACACAATACAAACATACAATATGTACACACTGCAAACACACAATACAAACATACAATACGTACACACTGCAAACACACAATACAAACATACAATATGTACACACTGCAAACACACAATACAAATATACAATACGCACATACTGCAAACACACAATACAAACATACAATACGTACACACTATAAACACACAATACAAACTTACATTACACACACACTGCAAACACACAATACACTCATACAATACATACAAACCACAAACACACGATACAAACATACAATATGTACACACTGCAAACACACAATACAAACATACAATACGTACACACTGCAAACACACAATACAAACATACAATACGTGCAAACTGCAAACACAATACAAACATACAATATGTACACACTGCAAACACACAATACAAACATACAATACGTACACAATGGAAATACAATACAAATGTACAATAAGTTTTCACATACTATATATACTATGACACAAGTAATACTATTACACATGGTATACTATCATAAATGTACCCATTATGTCACATGCTCATCTAAAAAATATGTATTACTATGACACATGAACTACTAAGGCACTTGCTTTACTATGACACAAGCTTTATGATGTATCAGTATGTCACATGCTATACTATAAAACATATATATAACTTTGAGACATGTAATACAATTACACATCTAAACTATGACACATACTTTACCGTGACACATGAAACATTATGACAGATGTATGGCTATGACACATGCTGTTCTATAAAACATGTCCTACCATGACAAGTGTAATACTATGACATGCTACACTATTTCACATGCTTTACTCTGACACATGTAATATTTTGACACATCATACTATGACACATGTATTACTATTACACATGTAACACTATGAGACATGTTATAGTATGGCATATACATTGCTATGACACATGTATTGTTATAACACACGCGATGACAAATTTAACACTATGACACATGTAGTACTAACACATGTATTAGTTGACATCTGTAATACTATGATAGATCTATTACAATGAAAGATGCTAAACCGTAACACGTTCTTTACGATGACACACAATAATTTGTGCTATGACCAGGCGATGGTGGTATAGTGGTGAGAATAGCTGCCTTCCAAGCAGTTGACCCGGGTTCAATTCCCGGCCAACGCAGAGAAATGTGTTCTGTCTGCTCCAGGCTCTCTAAACAGCAGTGAACTTTTCCCCAAAGCCGGCTGGGATAGGCTCCAGCTTCCCCGCGACCCTGAATTGGAATAATTCGGAATAATCGGAAAATGAATGAATGAATGAATATGACACATATTACTTTGTCACGTGTAACACTAACACATGCTATACTATGACACATGTAATATTACATGTTATACTATAACACATGTAATGTATTGCTGTGTCTCAGGACAGTATTGTATGTGTCAAAAGATTTCAAGGTATTGTATGTGTCAAGAAATACCACAACAGAGTATTGTGTAAAATATGTCATAGTATAGTATGTTCACGACACAGTGTTGTGTAAAAAAAAAAAGTTTGTATATTTGTCGCGACACAGTATTGTGTAAAAAATGTCATAGTGTGAAGAAAGAGTTGTATGTGTCAAAAAAGGTCATGCATATTTTGTGTCACGACACAGGATTGTATTTGTAAAAATGACAGTAAAGTATGTGTCAAACTTCATAGTATAGTATGCATCACAACACGCAGTTGTATCTGTCAAAAAATGTCATAGCATTGTATGTATCACAAAAGTAATGTATTGGTCAAACAATGTCTTAGTATTGTATGTGTCATGACACAGTATTGTGTCCAAAATCTCATGGTATTGTATGTGTCAGAAAAAGTCATTGTATACTATGTCTCCCGACACTGTATTGTGTGTGTCAAAAATGTCATAGTATTGTATATGTCACAACACTATTGTATTTGTTGAAAATGTCATAGTATTGTATATGTCACAACACTATTGTATTTGTTGAAAATGTCATAGTATTGTATGTGTCACAACACAGTATTGTATTTGTCAGAAATATCTTAGTATATTTCACGACACAGTATTATGTAAAAAATGTCAGTGTTGTATTTGTCAAAAAGCTCATAGTATAGTATGTGTCATGAGACAGTGTTGTATGTATAAAAAAATTGTTGACAGTATTGTATGTGTCAAAAATGTCACATTACAGTATGTGTCAAAAAATGTCATAGTATAGTATGTGTCAAGGTACAGGATTGCATTTGTAAAAAAAAAAAAAAAAAGAAAAGAAAAAAGTCAGTCTTGTATGTGTCAAAAAATGTCAGTATTGAATGTGTAAAAAAATATCATAGTAAAGTATGTGTCACTACACAGTGTTGTATGGTTAAAAAAAAAAAAAGGTCATAGAACTGTATGTTACAAAAAATACCCTCAATAGTACATTATGTGACATAATAGTGTTGTATGTGTTAAAACTTGTGGATACAGTATTGCATGTGTCAAAAGATTTCATAGTACAGCATATGTCAAAAAATGTCACATTGTAGTATATGTAAAAAAAAAAAAAAAGTCATGCGATTGAATGTGTTGAAGATGTCATAGTATATTATGTGTCATGACATAGTATTGTGTCAAAAATCGCATGGTACTGTATGTGTTAAAAAAAGGTCGAAGTATAGTATGTGTCATGACAGTGTTGTATTTGTAAAAAATGTCATAGTATTGATGTGTCATAGTACTAATGTGTAAAAAATGTCCGGTTTTAGATGTGTCAAATGTCAAAGTATTGTATGTGTCAAAAAAGGTTTTAGTATAGTATGTGTCATGACAGTGTTGTATGTGTATAAAATTGTTGAAAGTAATTTATGTGTCAAGATTTCATAGTATTCTATGTGTCAAAAATGCTAGTATATTATGTGTCACAACACAGTATTGTGTCAAAAATGTCATGGAATTGTATGTGTCATGACACAGTGTTGCATTAGTAAATATGTCATATCATAGTATGTGTCACGACGGTGTTGTATGTGTCAAAAATGTCATAGTATTGTTGGTGTCACAACACAGTATTGTACGTGTCAATAAATGTTATAGTGTAGTATGTGTCATCAAATGTCATAGTACCATATAAGTCATAACACAGTATTGTATGTGCCAATAACTGTTACAAAAAATGTCATAGTATTGTATGCAAATGTTAGGAGTTTCCCTGCTGCCACACACCTGATTCAAATCAGTGGCTAATTAGCAGACTTGTGCAGAGTTTGATGTCAAGCTCTGCACAAGTCTGCTAATTAGGTCTGATATGAGCCAAGTGTGTTGCAGCAGAGAAACTCTGAACATTTGCAGGACTGTGGCACTCGAGGACCACAGTTGCTTACCCCTGTCGTATTGTATGTGTCATGGCATAGTATTGCATGTGTCAATAAATGTTATAATATAGTATATGTCAAAAAATGTCATAGTATAGGATGTGTCAAAAACTGTCATGGTATTGTATGTGTCACAACACAGTATTGTATATGTCAACAAATGTCATAGTATAGTATGTGTCAAAAACATCTAAATGTTGTATGTTAAAAAATGTTAGTGTACTATGTGTCACAACAGTATTGTGTCATCAAGGTCATAATATTGTAAGTGTCCATAGTATTCAATTCAATTCAATGCAATTCAATTAAACTTTATTGATATAGTGTCAAATCACGGCAATGCCATCTCAAGACGCTTTACAGACAGAGAGGAAAACATAATGAAGGCCAATTCATAACAGCCTATATAAGGAAACCAACAAATTGAGTTGGAGGTCCAGCTCAATCTCCCATCCTGAGCAAGCACACTAGACAACAGACAACAGGAACTGCTACTCCCGGACAGGGAGACCTGCTGAGACAGGAGACATACATGTTAATGATGCTACACTGTTATTGGGGGGGATAAAGGAGAGAGATAAAGAGAAAGAAGCTCAGTGTATCAGGAAATGTCCCTCAGCAGTCTAAACCTATAGCAGCATAATTAAGGGATGCTAACCATCCCTAGCTATAGGACTTATCAAAAAGATAAGTCTTCAGCCTAGTCTTAAAGGTGGGGAGGGTGTCTGCTTCCCTAACACTAACTGGGAGCTTATTCCATAAGAGAGGGGCCTGATAACCAAAGGCTCTGCCTCCTGCTCGGCTCTTTGAGACTCTAGGAACCACAAGTAAGCCTGCAGTCTGCGAACGAAGTACTCTGCTTGGTATATAAGGAACTATGAGGTCTTTGATATATAGTGGTGCCTGGTTGTGGAGGGCTTTATATGTAAGGAGAAGGATTTTAAATTCTATTCTAGATTCAACAGGCAGCCAATGAAGAGAGGCTAAAACTGGAGAAATATGATCTCTCCTGCTGGTTCTGGTCAGGACTCTGGCTGCAGAATTCTGGATCAGCTGAAGGCTTTTCAGGGCATATTTAGGACAGCCCAGTAATAGAGAGTTACAGTAATCTAGTCTCGAAGTAACAAAAGCGTGAACCAGTTTTTCTGCATCACTCTGAGACAGAATGTCCCTAATTTTGGCTATATTACGTAAATGAAAGAAGGCTGTTTTAGTAACCTGCTTAATATGTGGGCCAAAGGACAGGTCAGGGTCAAATATTACTCCAAGGTTTCTCACTGTAGCACTGGAAGCTAAAGTAATGCCATCCAGGTTAAAAAAAAATGTTGTAGCATTGTGTGTCGTAACAGTATTGTACTTGTCAAAAAAGTCATTGTATTGTATGTGTCACAACATAGTGTTGTATGTGTCGGTAAATGTTATAGTATATGTTAAAAAATGTCACAGTATAGTATGTGTCACAACAGTATTGTATTCGTCAAAAAAGTGTTATAGTATTGTTTGTGTCACAATACAGTATTGCACGTGTCAGTGTTATAGTTTAGTATGTGTCATCAAATGTCATAGTATTGTTGTGTCAAATCACAGTATTGTATGTGCCAATAAGTGTTATAGTATAATGTGTGTCAAAAATCTCATAGTACTGTATGTGTCAAAAAGGTTATAGTATAGTATGTGTTATGGCATTGTAATGTATGTGTAAATAAATGTTATATATGTTATGTGTCACAAAATATCATAGTATAGTATGTCAAAAAATGTCATAATATTGTATGTGTCACGACACAGTATTGAATGTGTCAACAAATGACATAGTCCAGTATGTCAACAGTATTGTCAACAAATGTTATAGTGTAGTATAGTGTAGTATGTGTCCAAAAACGTCCACATCTTCTATGTCAAAAAATGTTGCTCTCACATGTGTCACAACACAGTATTGTGTCAAAAATGTCATAAGATCATATTTGTCACAAAAGGTCATGGTACTGA